>NW_027287450.1:1090000-1302500 GCF_022747635.1 Hetaerina americana | reverse complement strand
GAGACTGACATTCAAATGAATATCAACCATTTCAGTCCCATTAGAGTGATTTTCACTTTTATGCCACAATGCCCTCCACTTTATATAGATATATATTTATACATAAATAAACTCTGGTTTCTCCAAAAAATTTATTTCAAAGTTTATCTGCCCTTTAAAGGGTAAGTTTATCTGAAAGTAAGGACAATATTCATCTTGAGAAAAAAATAAGCATCTTAACATATATTCATCATGTATTAATTTTAAAAATTATGGAGGCAATTTTTAAACATTTACTTTCATCATCTAAATTCACATTCAACTATAACTAGCATGCATACAAATACATAAAACATCAATCATTTCCGTACCTTGAAGCAAAAGATCCCAGTCAACTGAAGCTTGAAATACTTCTTGTTGGAGCCAAACTTCATAGTGCTGCTTGAATTCATCCGTTAATTCTACAGGTCGACCAAGGACACTTGTTATGCAATTATCCACAGGCTCAAATTCTGGATCCTACAGGGTAAAGGTACCAGTGCTGTAGAAACTATCAAAACAAATCCTATAAAATCCCATCAAAGATATCCAATGACTTGGCAATCAAACACATTTTTGCACTAAAAATAAAGATTGATTACCGAGCTAATTTAATGTATCAATGATAAAGCAAGGGCATAAAAGGAATAATGCCTTTAAGGTAATATTCAATTACGCTGTTTATCAAAACAAAATGGCTAAAAGAACTATGATTTTCAAAAGATCTGAGAAATGTTTTCATTTAATATACATCTTCACAATACCCTGAAAGCTTGTGGAAATGTATGCAACACCTATAGGAACCAGACTCTAAAACCTAAACTTGCACATATGTGCCTATCTACATCATGTCATGCTTGAATAAACCTTTGAATTTTATTCTGTGAATTAAAATGTAGGGATTGTTTGATTAGACATTTTGTGATTTTGTATCATACAAGAGATGGACCCACTCCAATTAGTCTGTGATGAAAGGCTATTGGTCTCCCTAAGCAATTTGAGGCCATAATAATTCCTTCATAGTGAGATGCAAACTTTCTATCTTTCTGAAAGTCGAAGTCTTGCATGCTATCTTCACCACCTAAGGCCATTAATGCTGGTATGAATTTCAACAAGGCACCATTGTACATGTCAAATCAAAATATGAAATAATTCAATTACTAGTGAGGACTTGAAAAATTACATGAATCAAGAATCAATTATCACATTCTGTTCACCATTTATCATATCTTCCAGAAAAAACTTATAAGATAAATCAAATACAGATTTTATTTTTGTCCTTAATATTACTGTAGTCACCAAAGAAACCCCACCAATTCACTATCACATTCTCCCTAATTGAATGAATGCTAATTTATTCCACCCAGAAAGAAAAGAGAATTCTAAAAAAATAAGTAATTAAGAATAAAAGGGAATAAAAGGAGAGCAATACCTTCAAAAAGTCCTTTAATGCATCCCGCAAAGTTACTAAGAACAAACTTCTTATAGATCTGTATAATGCAATAAGTTACTGCCATTTTGTAGGGCTGCATTGGGGATAAAAATAAAAGCCATATGAAGAAATAAATGTGCTGAGCACTGAAGATTTTTCTCACTTTGGCTATCTCTTTGGCGGGTGAGTCCCCCTTATGAAAAGAGTTTAATATTAAGATTTTTCTTACAAAGAATAAGGTGAAAAGATCATCTTTAGCAATAGGTGAGAAGGCCTAGAACATACAAAATATCATTCCAAACATGATGGAATCCAGGAAATAAAAGAGCTCATAAAATGAAAGCTGAAGAAAATTTTGGAAGAGATTATAATGACGTATTTCATAAGTTCAACCACCATTACACACACAGTGACTTTTCAATATTGCACATGTTTTCATCTTCATACTGTGCATCAGATTACATGCCAGGTCTTTCTTCCACACATATCTTGAGCTAGTATGGTTTATTAGCCATGTTACTCTTCAATGAATAGATCGACCTAGCCTATAAGGTATCTGAATGTATGTCCTGTTGGAAATAACAGCTATCAAAACTGCTAATACTCTGAATTATGGCAACTATTCAATAAATCAAATATGAGGCATAATGACTACACAACGTATACCACATTTCACCTTTCCTCAGATGGCAACCACATATTCTATAGAATGAATGGATAAGTCATTTAAATTGTAACATAGAGTAGTAATTTCACTTAGAATGCATTGATGGCTTAAGCCAACTGGCATAATTAAGACAGATGACAATACATTAATTACAAGCCAAGCTTGAGTTTCTACTGAGAGGAATTTCCTCCAATATGTTCATTTTAGTGTTTGTCATACTCCAATATTTTTATCTGGAAGTTACATTTGGGCAAGCAGTAAATCATTTTAAAATACCTAATTCTTTTAACATGATTGCACGAGGTTGATGAAAGTGCAATGTGCATTTGGTTTTTCCACTGTTACCCTGTAATTGTGTATTATTCATCACAGAAGGATAATAAATGGTACTGAGTTGGTGTTTTGGTCTTGGAGTATTAAGTAATAACATTCTATGACAAATGCACTGCTACTGGTCATGTTTTCCAATGGAAAATATGGTGCAAAAATTGTCAGAAATATCACATTGATCTATGTGAGAATATTTCACTCCCTTTTTGACAATACAGTCATTTGTCACCACTCTAAGATGTCACTTACACATAGTGTTATTAGAAAGGAATCCTTCGATACGTCACCTATGTTCAATGTTTTCTGCACAACTATTTGAAGAAGCTGATATTACCATCAATAATGGAAGACTTTCTTTGACGGAAGAATAGTTTCAGTATCTCATAATTCTAAAATAGAATTTCCAATATTTCAAAATTATGCTATCATTTCAGAAGAATAAATCTGACTCTTATAACTGATTGTGAAGATAATAGAATGAAAAATATTTATCTATTATGATAATAATACCATTGTCATAAACCTCTTCTCTAACACATATATTTATATCACCTTAATATTTATATATATATATATATATGTATATATATATATATATATATATATATATATATATATATATATATATATATATATATATATATATATATATATATATATATATATATATATATATATCTATCATCATATATTTATCATTTTATATCATGCTATTATTGGTCTGCTTAGTTTGCAAGAATAGAGAAGTATTCATTTATGAATCAATGTAAGTAAGTGACTCTTGGCCGGGCAAAAGATGCGCAAAAAAATAGTGTGATCAATCCAACAATTCAGCAAAATTCATCAGCACATGATCAAGTAGGTTTTCCATTGGAGCTTTATATTTAACAATGGTTGGTTGAGAATAATTCTACTCGGCCTGAAGTGCCCACATAATGAGAAGACTATTTCTTAACTAATTTTTGTACATGGACAGTCCTTTAATATCAATAAATTGCACTGCTTTTGCCACTTGCCATATACATTATACATTAATGATCTACACTGGTTTCACAACTATGGATGCTTTTATTGCAATTGGCTCCAGATTATTTTAAAGTTAATTTCTTTAAAAAATTAAGTATTTAGTAAAAAAATATTACAGCACATACTAAGTAATTAAAATAAAATGGTCAACGTATTTTGCTCAGATCTAAATATTATGGGAAAAAAATAAAAATTCGTTATATTCACATAGTTTTCAAGTTTTTCTCTTGTGTTACCTTAGAATCTACATAATATCTTCTGTTATTGAACCTGTCAACGCATGCCCTCAAAGCACATTCTTCAGCTTGAAAATCCCATGGTCGAGCATCCAGATCTGCAAGATAAAATACACTCAAGTTAAGAAATGTATATAACTCAGAACTTATTAATTCATATTAATCTCACAAGCTACCTCACATTGCTACACACAGAAATTAAAAGTCAAGTGCCTCACCATTTCCAAATGCCCAATCATCATTCAGTCTGTGACGAACTTTCTGATAAATTGCACTCATTGTTTTCATATTTGACTTCCTCCATTGCCTACCTAAATACTTAGTTTGCATTTTGAGTAATTTCAACACGTACAACTGCATCATGGCATGCCTGACTTTCAAAGTCCTTTTCAATATAGGTGCAGACTTGAAAACAACCAGCATCTAAAAAGAATACAACAATGACAGATATAAACATAGAAGGAATTTTTATGAACATACCAATATATTAACAGGATTAATCACAGTGAATCATTTCGGAGTGAACACAAACAGTGAATGAAAGAGAGTCCTCAACTCAAAGAAACATCTAAATCTGCTATTAGCACAAGTTTGACCTCGGCCATCTGACTTGCACAGCAGTTATCTCCTAGATGCAATGAAGTGCATAGCTGAAATGCTCCCATCTACAAGACTGATTCTTTTCTGCAAATTCTGATATTTAAACTTTCATTGAATCTATGGAGTTGGAAGCATACTTCAATACTGTCTGGAACAAAACGACACCTATACTGAAGGACAATGGAGTGTTTCATAATGGCATTTAAGAAAGATACATTTTCTAGAGATCAGGATTTCACAATTATTATTATTATTATTTCATTTATTTTTGTGAGCCACTAGTCCCAGAGACAAAATTACAACACAAATATATATATTGTTTGAAGACCATTCAAAGATATATCAAAGAGGATAAAGTCACACACATATATTCAACCAATTTAATACAATGGTTAACAAGAAGAAACATACAAATATATCTCCACACTATTTGAACAGATAATTTTACATAGATATTCAAAGTGCAATGGGGCAGAAATATGTAAATAGTGTCAAAAGAGAATTTGTTTTTCCCATGTTATTAAAAGTAAGATCACAATTTTGTCATGTGACGTGTGCATTACTTTGAATTCAATTACAGTTTTTGCACCGCACAGGTAGGGTCCAACAACTAAGGGGTAGTTACCACAAAAGATTTTTTTTCAAGTAGGAGTGGCAGTGTTGAGAGACTATTTTCGCCTACCTCCATTCATCATCACCACAACGATCGGGCAGACCACTACTAGTGGCCATAACACTAAAGAACAAGGTAATTAAATTGATAAATGCAATGCTACTTATATTTGAGCATTTTGAGGTGGACATTTGAGTTGCTTAGAAGGGCACTTGTGACTCTGGCAGCTGCAATCATAGTGAATTTCTGCATTCGTTAGAATTATCTACAAGGTATTAGAACAAAGATGCAGAACAGTCCAAATGTGGAAGAAGTGGAATGTGCAAGAGGATAGTGCGCATGTCAGCGTTAGGCAAGTGGGTTGCCCAATAATTCCTTAGAAAACCCAAGAGATGGCACTCATAGCATTAGAAAAGTTTTGCTTTTAGCGGTAAGCCTCCTCTTTCACTAGACAGCTGTTAAAATTTCAGCTACATCCATCCGGTGGTTTCATTTCCATAATTGATTGAAATAACAAAGTATTGTTTATTTAGAAAATAGGGAAACAATGAGATTCAATTTCAGATTAAACACTTCTACTTAAAAGTAGAGATTAAAGTCGAGCTGGATGAAGTTCATGGCACATCTGCTCCCGTGATTGTGACTGTTAAAAATTGGGTACACGAGTTAAAATGTATCCTCCCATCCACAAAAGATGAACATCATTCAGGACGTTCAGTGGAAGTGACTTCCTCCGAAATGATTGAAAATGTCCACAGTGTGGTTTGGAGTGATCAACGAATCAAAGTTCGCAAAATAGTTTACGCTACAGGTATATCACAAGATACAGTGTTTTCAAATTTGCACAAAAACTTGTGTGAAAAAAATCTCGGCGCAATGGGTATACATTATGAATGCAGCGACAGTCTCTGCATTTACTCTAAGTGGAGAATAAACTCATTAAAATGGTTAATGAAGTTTTCTCATGCCTTCCACCGGATCAGGGATACCATGTTGGCCGACCTTCCCACGCTCATCTCGAGCAGAGTCACTCATCTGCTCTGAGGACAATACTCGAGTCGTGCTTCAAAATGTTGGCCAACATGGAATACCTGACCCAGTGGAAGACCCCAGAAAACTTCATTAAGCGGATACGCCAAGAAAGCCCTAAATCTTAATCGTGTGGTTATTTGCAGGCTGCTTTGCAGAGGAAATGATTATCAGCACCCTAACAGGATAAAATGTGATAAGTATTGGGGGTCAAAGGGTAAGCAGCATAAGATTTGCAGATGACATGGTATCGCTGGCAGATGATATGCAGGCATTGCAAAAAAGTTTTTCAACACTAGAAAATGGAATGGAATACTCAGGTATGAAAATTAATGTTAGTATGACAAAAGTGAAGAGGATCAATGACAGTGATAGTATGAATGTAGCAATAAAAAAACAATGATTGAGCAAGTCGAAAAGTAAGGATATCAATGAAGTATGGTAACTAAAATCTTGAAGAGTGATGTAGAAATTAGATTGAGAGCCACGGCTAAGCTAAGGAAGAAAATAGTGAAGTGCTACAAGTGGAGTGTGCTGATGTACATGGTGTCACACGTGGACCTCGGGTAAAAGAGAGAAGGGTAGAATTGAGGCACTTGAGATTTGGACTTGGAGGACGTTGAAGAGAAGATGAGGGGTGGACACGTTGAAGGATGAGGCGATGCCGGAAAAGATTAGAGAGGCAAACTCTCCTCACTGCGATCCAGAGGAGAAAAGGAAACTGGATGGGACATGAAACAAGAGGAGACGGAATATTAGAAAAAGCACTTGAAGGAACGGGGAAAGGGGAGAAGAGAGATGGAAGATGGAGATTGAAAATGTTGGATGACATCAAGGTTAAAAAAAGCCATAAAAAAGCACAGGAAAAAAGGTAAAGGAGAGAGAGGAGCATGGTGCCTCCCTAGGGGCAGAAACACACATGATCATCATGTCAGTGAAAAAAGCCACACTTAGATTATGCTGAAACATTGCCTGAGTAATATTTCTTTAGATTATTTTTAACTTAATTTCCACGAGAGCCATGAGTGTTGGAAGATTGGTGACACTATTACTTTGGAGCAGAGCATGGGAGTCTAGTGCGTGGAAGAGAAGGGAATTTAATATAATAACTGTGTTGTCTACCAAATTTTGCCCAATTGATAAAGAGTACCACTTAATATTGCAGAGATCAAATGTTTTAAAGCCTCGCTATAATTGAGTGCTCTAGGTGACAGGATGACTCTGTCTGGACAATATTCAAACTACATCCTAGTATTAAGTCAAAGGGAACATTCTCTCTGTCATTTCTGTTTACATATTGATGTTTCAGTCACCCGAAAATTTAGATTCAGGATTAAACAGTCAGTAGTATAACAAGCTTTGGTAGTGAAGATTCAACAATAAACAAAGGAGTTATTTTAGACCTGTGCTTTCACCAATATTTCCCTTCTCTCCATGGCAAAATATTAAATTTAAAATACGCTGAAGATCACTGTGATAACACAGAAATAATTATCAGGTTGAACTTATGATCAGGATGCCAGTCAAGGCAATTAATTTTTACACTCTTTAATTGCTGCATTGTAATGCACACTTAGCAGATGACTCCGTTAAAAGTCACTGTTGCATATTCTCCCACAGTTTCTTGGACTTTATCATGACATATGGTGAAATATAATTCTCAATAGATCCAAGACATGGGTGGTGAAGTCAATAGACATAGAAAGACTGAAATCAATGAAAATGTAGTCCCATCAGAGAATACTAAAAATAGAAATTATGAAAGCAGCAATATCCTTGATCAGAGGGAGCTAGAACTCTATCACAGCTCTATCTCGAGGATTAATAAAAATATCTGCTGAATGGATGACCGACAAAGGATATGAAAAATACTAAAATCCTCCCATGCTGAAGTCAGCTTTGTGCTCTCACAGCATACAGACAATATGATTACTGTGATTGGTTGAAATACAGGGTCCACTAAAAGAGTAATGTCCATTCTCGGGGATAAAGTGATTTATCGATCCTACTTGTACATTTTTGTACACCCACGAAGGATGATCATCATTCCGGACATCCAGTGGAAGGACTTCCTCTGAAATGACTGACAAAATGTATGATATGGTTTCGAGTGATCGACAATTCAAAGTCTGCAAAATAGTTGAGGCCACAAGCATATCACAAGGTATTTTGAATTAGTACAAAATTCACTGTTCCCCATATTTGGCCCCCACTGACTTTCTCATTTATTTGCAAACTCAAAAATATGGCTCAGCAGAAAATAAATCACATCAAACAAGAATATCATCGCCAATCATCCAAAATATTTCTAAATGGCTTTAAAAAAGTTGGAGGAATGCTGGAAAAAGTTCATTGAGCTAAAAGGAGATTAAATTGAAAAACAAAAAATCAACCCAAAATAAATTTTCTTTTTTTTTCCAAGGACTTATTGCACGACCCACTCAGCTTGATTAGTCACAATCAAATCAATGAAAAGAAAATAAAGCCCATAGGATAAATGTTTAAAGAAGCTTAAACCCTACAAACACTTCACCTGATGCTTAAAACATTCACTTAACATTCAATGTAACAAAATTGTTGATACAATGGGTCACACCTTTTTTCAATCAGTGTTAACTTTCACTTGAAAGAGTATCAATAAAAGCTTTACATTTATGACAGACTTATTTAAGACCAGGCTTCAGAAAAATTAAAAGAATAGAAATTTAAATAAGTTATGCTTACCATTATTCGAGAATGTTTCCATTTTGTCAATTTGTTTAAAATACGAAGTAAATTGATACAAGAGAACATATTTCGCCAACAGAAACGTTGATAATCACCAATTTCAAGGCTATCTGTTGTTAACTCGGGTTGATCCCCAATGATGCATGATGGAAAATCCAAAATGGGAATTCTATAGTTTTAAAAAATTGAAAATAGATTTAAATGCTAATAAATACCAGGAAAACATGGATAAACGTCAAATCAATATTTTTAAGTGCTTTTATGACTGAAGTCATGTATTACATTCACATCATATCGTAATCCCAGAAGTCCTTAACAAAATCCAAGTAGCTACCCAAACTTCACTTCATCTTGTAAGCCTAAAAATCTTATATATTAACTAGGAAACCAAGGAAACACCAAATATTAAACTCAATATATCCCATGTCACAGATGTACAGAAATGGAATTAATGAAAGCATTAATTGCCTCCTGGTCTCTTTAGACCAGGAGGCAATCGATTAACTCTTCACATTGAAAATACATTACTATGTCCAGCAACACTTCAGCTTCAGACATACATTACATTCAATAAAATAAATACACAATATTTGTATGAGCGGGTCTCTCAAAATTACGAGGTTCCTTACAAGCCTAGCATGAGGACTAAGAAGTTGACTTGCATGTTTGAGGAATGGACCCCCGGGATATCACAATCAAAAACATTCAAAAAAGTTGAAATTAAAATTATCAAGATCAATGATCCAGAACATTGATTTGGAGGGTCTTCCCATTAGGAATGCTCAATAAAGTGTGATGATAAAAATTTTAATTCACATAATTATTGCAAAAAAACTATATTTCAATAGCTCAATTTATAAGCGGCACAAGTTTCATTGACTTGACTCCAGTATTGCAGCAGCCATTGCAAGTGGAAACTTGTTCAGTTCGCCTGTCTGCTTCTGAGAATATAAAAAATTCTCACACAAAGGTGTTCCTCACATTTCGGAAATGCTCAAACGGCAATAGGTCTGTACTATAGGGAGGTTGAAGAACATATTTTAAACTGTTTTTTGTGAGAAAAATCACAATTTTGAAATGGGCTTTATGGAACCCACGTCTGCCCTCATTCCTCCCTCATAAATGATACAAAGTGCACACAGTCCATACACACTCTTCCCTCCATAACCTCCTAATCCCTTAAGCATATCCCCAAGGATGTAATCCCTCCCCACAGCCTTATTTGATTCCAATTCCCCTACTACCTTTCTACCTTGCCATCAAGCATGCCTGGACCTAAGCTATCCTCATCTACATTATATTCACTTGCTACAAGTATGCCTAAACCTATTGGCAAAATGTCTTTACCATAGAGTTTATTCATAAATTCTTTCCTTCATTCTTGTGTCTTTCCTTAATCAATAAATAATTTTCCAGTTATATCTTAATTGTGTGCCCAGAATTTCTCTTTTTTAATTCCTGATAGTTCTTCCATCTTTCTGTACAGTACACCCTTTCCTCCCTTCATTTGTACACTCTCCATATCCTCACACACTGCTTCTTCCACCATGCCTCATATCTGTTTAAGTTTCACGGCTCGGTTTATTTTACAGTTTTAGCTCTTTATGCATTATAGAACTGAACAAAGACCAAGTCCATTGGTTCAGATTTTATTTCTATTAACAATATTCTATCATTTGCCTGCTCTACATTTACAATACTTCCCTAACTCTTTGGTAAATATTATTGCCAGCCCTCACTGGCTCTCTTCCCCTCCACTGCGTATTACTCTATAACTATCACTCCAACAATCCCCACTATCCTTCCATTATTTCATCTCACACAGCCCTAAAATATCTACAATCCCTCCCTCTACCTCCTGCTTTATATTTTCTAATTTCCTAACTCTCAACACCTAACAAACTTTTTCTCATAGTTTGGTCCCCTTCTGTGTCTTCTAGAAATAAGCAGTGATTGAGGTTACCACTTAAGAAATAAATACGTAATTATGCAGTGTCGGAAAAAGAAATCCAATTAATCTCACAACGAAAGACAGAAAGTTAGTAGGCACAAGCAGAAAAGACTAAGTGTCACACTTACATGGGAAAAACACGTCTGAAATACCCTTAGAGCTGTTAAAGAAATACAGTTTCATCAATTGAGATAATACATGAATGTTTGTGGCATGCATTGAACATGTCACACTGATTGCAAATATTGCAGAAAAAGCAATTCATTGTGATTAGAGTAGTAGTAGATTTAGGGGAAGTGACTGAGAGATAAATTCATTTCCGCCCTTAGCGAAGGATAGGAAAGGTGGATGGGTGGGTACTCTTAACGAAAGGTGCCAAGGGGTCCACGTTTTAACGTCCCATCTGACGGACAGCGTACTCACTCAAAGTGCTCTCCACAAAGCACCTCAAGTAGGAATTGGGATACCACTGACAAATATCTGCTGTCTCCAGGATTCACACCCATGTGCTCTGGGTGGCCAGCCAGTACCTTAGCCACCACACCAACCTGATCCCCCATCGTAATTAGAATTTGAATTCCAATGTCCAGCCACAAATAAAAAACAGTAAACTGGAGCAGTAACAGGGTATATCAGAATTAAATTATTTATCGACAGAGAGATACATGAATTCATCCACTGCATTAGCATTGATGCCCTCACAGGAACAAGTAATGTTTAGACTTAAATGAAAAAACATCTATTTCACTTAGTTTTCTATATAAATTTAGGAATTCCAAGGTGGCATAACAAGGGTTCTCAGCAAACATTTTCGAGTTATAGGCAGTAATCCTTCATTCATAACAACCTCTTGTGCTGTGCCTATGTATATCAGCATTGATTATCAAATTGAACATGGCTATGTGTTACGGCATAATAATGGAATACATGTATATACACGTAGGTGCAGTTGAAATTTTAAATTTTTATAAGTCACGTCTACAACTATATACCCTTGTAACTTGACCTAGCATTCTCACTGAACATTTTGCAGCATAAAGAGGTGCATGTAATGAAGTGAGTGCCTTCATATGATAAACTGAGAGAGCTGTACCCTAGTCAACCAGGGTCAATATTTTTCTAAGGAGGTAACATGCTATGACAACTTTAGAGCTTGATTTATCAACATGAGTTTCCCGGGATAGTCTCTCATGAATCCCAACAAATTTCATCACAGTAGACCACTTACGAGAGGACAAATTTACCCTCAAAAGTGGAGAGGCTAAAATTTTTCTTTGGTGGGGATGAAGTTAAACAAATGCCATTTTCTAATTCTTCATGAACACCAAATTAACTTCAAGCCATTTACTCATAGAGTCAATGTTTCTCTGAACAACTCCATAGTTCTTGGATCTAGTATATACATGAATTGAACATCTCTGGATTTTTTAAATACAAAGGGAATCCACCCTACTTCTTAGGCATAGTTATAAATTAATAGAAACCATCACATGATTATGATAGAACATTGGATGAGAATCACAAAGCAAAAAGGTTTTTGGCAAGAATTAAGGGACTAAAATGCCAACCATGTGAGTTGATTCTGCTTCCAAGGGAATAATTCTAACTTCAATTTATAATGCTATTATTATTATACGTAATCTACTGGTTAAAGCCTGTTTAGGATGGACACAACTACCAAATAAATAAAAATCTAGTCTCTCCTTACAAAATGCAACCCAAAATCCTACTCTAAAAACAAGCCCCTCTTCAATTCCATATACTTCCTACATTCATCCCGTCCAACATCCCCATACTATTCCTGCCCCTTCCTCACCTCCCTAACATTCTCCTCTCCATCACCGTCTCTACAGCCGGTGAATATGCCCTTCATCCATTTTTCCTGTCTCCTCATTATTTCTTCCAAAAACCCCTTCTCCTTTCCCACCATACCCAGCGCTTCCTCATTAGTTTCCCTTTCTGTCCATTTCAACTTCTCCATCCTTCTCCATACCCACATTTCAAAAGCCTCCAATCTATGCCAAACATTCCACTTCAATGACCATGTTTCCGCACCGTACATAACTACGCTCCATATCAAAATTACGAGGGTCATCCGGAAAGTAGTACCCGTTCGTGCCGCATGAAGTGCTGACGACGCGAGTAGCCGCTGGACGAGGTCAGATAGCTTCAGTGGCTTGTCTGCCTTCTCTGAGCCAAGTTGCGTGACGCTAGCATTGCCTGTGTTGTTTCTGTGATTGTTTACAATGTTTAAAAAAATTGAGAACGCCGCCAGTTGTGAAGTGAGGGCAGTGATTAAATTCCTCAATGCAAGAAACGTTCGCCCATGTGATATTCATCGCCAATTAAAGGAGGTGTATGGAGACAATGTAATGGACGAGTCGTCTGTTCGGCGGTGGCGTCGCAACTTCAACATGGGGAGGGGGAACACACACGACGATGAGCGTTCGGGGAGACCGTCTGTCATTACAGACCAACTGGTGAGCTCAGTTGACGAATTCGTGAGGAACGATCGGCGCGTCACAATTGATGACATCTGTGAGCATTTTCCCAATGTTTCTCGAACAATTGTTCATGAAATTGTTAAACACCATCTGCATTATGCAAAAATTTGTGCAAGATGGGTCCCTCGCAAGCTTACAGATGAGCACAAAACCAAGCGTATGGCTGCAGCACTGACGTTTTTGGGACGTTATTCTGATGAAGGAGACTCTTTCTTGACTCGCATAATTACTGGTGACGAAACATGGGTTTGTTATGCATCACCTGAGAGTAAACGACAGTCAATGGAGTGGCATCATGCTCATTCACCAAACAAACCAAAAAAATTCAAGACAGTTCTGTCCACCAGGAAACTCATGGCAACCATTTTCTGGGATCGACGAGGTGTATTGCTTATTGATTTTATGGCCCGTGGAGACACTATTAATGCCAATGCGTATTGTGAAACATTAAAGAAATTACGGCGGGCAATACAAAATCGGCGGCGAGGTCTATTGTCTACTGGTGTCATTCTCGTTCATGACAATGCCAGGCCTCATGCAGCTGGGATAACACAAAAACTTTTGCAGCAATTCAAATGGGAAACTTTCGACCATCCACCGTATAGCCCGGACTTGGCCCCTTCAGATTTTCATCTCTTTACAAAGCTTAAAGACTTTTTGGCAGGAAAAAGATTTGACAGCGATGAAGAACTTAAAGAAGGAGTGACCCTGTATCTCAATGAGCTGGCGGCGAAGGACTATGCAGCAGGAATACAGAAACTTGTCACACGTTATGACAAATGCCTTAATTTGCTTGGAGATTATGTTGAGAAGTAGTTTAAAGTATCCTCTTTCAAATAAAATTTTTTATGTTTGTTAATATTTACTTTTGTGTCTTTATTTCACGAACGGGTACTACTTTCCGGATGACCCTCGTATAATGAGCCTTTTCTTAATATCATTACACAACATCCTATTCGTCAATTCCTTCCTCATTGACAAAGCTTCTTCATGGAATGCAATCCTTCTCCTTATGTCCTTACTTATTTGACCATTTTGGTCTCAAACACTTCCAAGATGCATGAACTGATCCACCTGCCCTAGTTTTTGCCCTCATTTCAATGTGTAACATTACCTTTATCTTTCAGGAAAAATACATAGCCTTTGTTTTATTTATGTTGAGTCTCATCCCACCTCTATCGCATTGAGTTTCCAATTCACTCAGCAAAGCTTGCAACCCCCTGGCTGACTAACAAACTGGAGCTTGATCATCAGGAAAACCTAACTGATTTTACAAATTTCCCGCTGTCATTCCTCTCTCCTTTCTTCCCATGCCACTTAAATCATTTCCTCGACATATACTTTGAACAGCATCGGTGATAATGGGCAACCCTGCCTTACACCTCTTCCTAAAACTGCCCATTCAGACTCTCCGTTCCCCCCTCGCACCGGAGCAATCATTATTTACTCATTAGTTTTTCCCAATTCACCCTATCAAACGCCTTTTCAAAATCTACGAAACAGGCAAATACGTCCTGATTTTATTCTATATTCCTCTCAATTAGTGATCTCATTATTGCAATGGCATCGCACATTCCTGTTCCCTTCCTAATTCCGAACTGATTGTCGCCTAAGTAATCATCTGCCCTACTCCCTAACTTCAGTTGATGATTCTGAGGACAACTCTAGCTGTGAGCAAAATCTAACTCATGGTTAACTAGTCTGCAATTCAATATTAGTCACAATGATATGTGAGCTCGTATGTAGTAGTATGGAAAACACTGCCATAACAACAAAAAAAGGAATATTATCCTCTAAAAAATTGGTGCCCACAACATTTAAAGATGAAAATTTTCCTTCGCATAACAATTGAGTCATGACGTCGTGGGACCATAGCTAATACTTTTATAAAACATATTTTGATAAATTTATCTCACAGTACATAGGTATCTATAATTTTTTTAAATAATCTATTATTGGAGGAAAGGATATCTTTTTTACCCCATAGTGCTGACTGGGGGTATGACGTCTCATTGCGCCACCTTTTCTGAGCCTCAAAGACTTCATTACTAAGAACAACTCCGAAAGGGCTGTATGTACCCCAGGAACGAGTATTTTTATTTATTTACATTAGTCTGAAAACAGCATATTTTGGCAATTTTTTATCAATGGTCACATTTACAAACACCAAAGCCCTAAGTGGAGGAAAACTCAACCAGATGGGAATCGAGCCCACAACCCCTAGAATGGCAGGTAAGGACGTTACCCCATCGCCACTGGGGTCGGCAGGGTTTAAAAAGAAGGGCATACTTCCAAATAATAGAAAAAATTTTATAAAAGACATACTTACACATTCTTTGCACCAACATATGCTGTGATATTTTGGTTAAAGAATTTTAGAACCAAGGGGATGCAGTTAGCAAATACTAAATGCTGAGACATAAATTCAAATTGATAAATGTGATTCAACTTAAAATGCTTCAAAAGTAGCAGTAATATTCCAGAGACTGCTTTCACTATTATTTCCTTGTGGCGATTTACATCTATGCCAAGTTCCATTGACTGAAGGACAGTCATCCTGCAATGAGAAAATAACTCCCATTATGAAAAGAAACCTGGATTAACCATACCAAATTTAGTATTAAATTCTGCATCTGTAGGCTAATAATTAAGTTTACTAACGGCATTTCTTCCGGAAGAACATCTGCCATTATATTGATTGAATCTGTTTTAGCTTTAGAGGTTGGTGCTGCAGCAAGTAAGATTTTGAGAAGGGCAATCATGTACTGTGATAAGTTGGGAACCATTGCCTGAAAAAATTACGATTGTTACAATTCAGTACAACTTGGAAACAAAAAAGTTTTACTATTTTTATTTTGAATAAAGTAGTTACGAACCTGATAGAGAATTTCAACTGGCGTCATAGGAACATCAATTTCAGGATTAGAAACAGGATTTCTTGCTAGCTCCTCTTCTCTTTGCACTTGAACTTCAGCCAAAGATGTGTACATGTGCTGCCAAAGATATGCATAAAGTTGTATTACTCATACATTGTATTTCATTGCAGACTAAATATCCAATTTGTTAACTATGGATGTTCTCACTTCAACCATATAAATACATTTTTGAAATGTTTTAATTCCCACAAAAAAAATGAAACTTTGCACTCTTTACAACTATGATTACTTTGTGGTTCATCAAAATAAGGATACAACTTAAATTTGAATGCATCAAGACCCATTCTTAGACTAAGGAGCTAACATTGACTATTATATGGAATTGAAACCTGGCAAGTACGGTTAAGGACTCCTAATTTTTGCATCAGAAATAGTGATGCCTTCTTGGTACCTAACACTAGCATGGGTAAGGCTTTAATGCTACTTCTTTCTACCTACATTTTTAATTGAAACAAAAATGCTTCAACTATGAGAAATGCCTTGAAATATACATTATTGAGATGGCAACAGTATTTTGTACAGGTAAAACTATTCACAAAGTATTGCAAGAACTAACATGTTCAGCCACTATGAAATTTTATGCATATATATGGAATTTTATGCACATATATAGGCTGGTCATGTTAGTTATAGGTAGTGTATATATATGTGTATATTATATATATATATATATATATATATATATATATATATATATATACATATACACACATACTACCTTGATCAAAAAGTTCCCGGAATAACCACCGTGTGGCGCTCCCATCGTTCCGATTTGAGCTCTGTTTTTTTTGTTAAATTGGTACATCTGTTGTTGATATTCCCTTTAAATCTTAGTGTCATAACTTGACATTTGCAAAAGTTACGGTCGGTTTTCGGTATGTCCATCAGTGCTTCCTGCGATTTTTCCATTACTTCCTCTCGGCTGCTAAAACGCGTTCCCCGTAATGGTTTTTTAACTCGATTGAACAGAAAGAAGTCACAGGGAGCCAAATCAGGTGAATTCGGTGGCTGTTGGATGGTATTTGTTGCATTTTTCGTCAAAAAATTACGAATAATGATAGCACTGTGCGACGGTGCGTTATCATGGTGCAAAATCCACGACTTTTCTGCCCACATTTCTGGTCTCTTTCGGCGAATTGCTTCACGCAAACGTCTCATAACGCCCAAATAATACTCTTTGTTTACTGTCTGGCCTTCTGGCAAAAATTCATGATGCACTACACCGTTGTAATCCATGAAAACCGTCAGCATTGCCTTCTTTTTTGACTGAAAACGACGTGGTTTTTTTGGTCTCGGCTCATTTGGTGAACGCCATTCACTTGCCTGATGTCTGGATTGCGTGTCGTACTCATAAACCCACGTCTCGTCTCCAGTAATGATCCTTTTGATGAATGTGGGATCGGATTCAGCCTCGCAAATCATGTCTTTTGCGACGTCAACACGGTCTCTTTTTTGCATGAAATTGAGGTCTTTTGGAACCAACTTTGCTGCTACACGACGGAAACCCAAATCATTAACCACAATGTCTTGGGCGGATCCATAGGCAATGTTCAAGTCCTCCGCTATTTCTCTGATGGTTAATTTGCGGTTATTGACCAACATTTCTTTTACTTTAACAATTTTTTCACCGACTTTCGATGTCGATGGTCTGCCACTGCGTTCATCATCTTCGATTGACTCACGACCACTTCTGAACCGCTCGTGCCACTGGTAAACGACCGTTTTTTTTAGAGAATCGTTGCCGAAACACTTTTCCAACATTTCCAACGTCCGTGCGCCACTAAATCCGTTTTTTACGCAAAATTTAATACAAGTTCGTTGTTGCAAATTTAAATCCATTTCTGAAATTGTAAAAAATCGCCAACACACACAGAGATAGATGTACTCTTGGCTACGTAACTTTTGCAAATGTCAAGTTATGACACTAAGATTTAAAGGGAATATCAACAACAGATGTACCAATTTAACAAAAAAAACAGAACTCAAATCGGAACGATGGGAGCGCCACACGGTGGTTATTCCGGGAACTTTTTGATCAAGGTAGTATATATATATATATACATATACATATATATATATATATATGTATATATATATATATATATATATATATATATATATATATATATATATATATATATATATATATATATATATATATATATACATATACATATATATATATATACATACTTACATACACACATATATGTATACATACACGTGTGTGTATATATATCTACATATATATACATGTATATACATATACATACATATACATATATATACATATAAATATATACACATATATATACATATATATATATATACATATATATATACATATATATATATATATATATATATATATATATATATATATATATATATATATATATACATATATATAAATACACATATATATATATATATATATATACATATATATAAATACACATATATCTATATATGTAAACCATAAACACAGTAATCAACCTTAAGGTCGGTTTAGTATGTGATGGTAGAGTTAGTTCACCCAGTACTAAGCCCTATACGGCGTGTGAAATTCACACACCAGGGTATGGGGGCCACTTCCTTTCCCTGTGCTGGTTATGGTTTCCCAGGAAGACCTGGTACCGGAAAATTCTCATAGCTTGGGTGGAGCTGCAGGTGCCCAGAGTGCCTAGCCCGGGAATCGAACCCGGGTCCCTCCGGTCAGCAGGCCAATGCTCTACCCCCTGGACTACCGCGACCCACATCTATATATATATATATATATATATATCCACAAAATCAGATATCCTCAGAACATCTTAAATACCTGTTTTAGAACTTTCACTCCTTCATGAATTGGTTGAGGAAGACCTGCAAGTGAGTCCCGGTCACCGAGTAGTGGAAATCCAACAAATTTCTGTCTAGTGCTCTCTAGGAATTGATCGAGATCTTTTTGCCTCACTTTAGGAGCCCATGGAAGTCCTTAAATAGATAACACCTTCATAAAAAACTTGAAAGATAACATGAGAAAAATATTATTTGAACCAGGTCAGACTCGGGAAAGATGGCAAAAATATGAAGAGGAACTATATCATATAAACAGCTTAGACATAGAATGAGAGTATACTGCAGATGAGGATGGTTTAGGTCCAGGCTTACTTGATGGTGAGATTGAAAGGGCATCAAGGGAGATGAAATCTAATGAGGTCATGGGGGTAGACAATATTCCTGTGAAACTGCGTAAGGGATTATGAAAATGTGGAAGAAATTCTTTTATACAGTAATTTGTAGCATTTCTATCTTCAACAGGCATATCATCAAACCTACTGACGAGCCATGAGAGTCGAGAACTACATCACAGGGGCTGAACAAATTTTTAATTGTTAAATAAATAATCACACTTTCTAGTGCCTAGCATAGTGATAACAGATTGAACATTCTTAGGATTACCTTGAAGAGAAGTTCCACATGTGAAATATTAAGTTACAAAATGATAAATCAATATATTTGTCTGAGTCAATCTGCTACTCATAACTTCTTGATTGTTTCTGAGGCAAATGGGTAATATAATTACATCGGCTGTCCAATAATTCCTTAGAAAATCCAAGAGATGCCACTCATTGAATGAGAAAATGTTTGCTTTCAGTAAGCCTCATCTCTCACTAGGCAGCTGTTTAAGTGTCAGTTATATCCATCAAGTGGTTTCATTTTCATAGCTGAATGAAGCTAAAAAACTTTGTTTATTGAGCAAACTGAAAAAAATATTAGTGCTGTGATTATTCTATTTAAAAGTCAAAACAACAAAAGAGATAACAGCAGAGTTAGATAAAGTTCACAGCACACCTACTCCTGTGTTTCGGACTGTTCACAATTGAGTAATTGAGTTTAATTTTTTCCATGCATCCAAAAAAAGGATGAACATCATTTGGAATGTTTAGCAGAAGTGACTTCCTACAAATGATTAGACAAAATCCATATGGTTTTCAGTGATCAGCAAATCAAAGTTCGCAAAATAGTTGAGGCCCCAGGCAGATCACAAAAATCTCGGCACGATGGATTTGCTCTCAATGCAGAATAAATGCAACTTTGTGGCCAATTCGGAGGTTTGTTAGGTACTTCCCCATTGCAATCCTGATGACTTTCTGCATCATTACATGTGGATCAAACATGGATACATCACTAACCTCTCAAAAGAACAGTCGAAATAGTGAGTTTCTAGAGATGATCTGGCTCGGAAGAAGGCGAAGACAGTAAATCAACCAAAAACGTGAAGGTTACAGCTTTTCGGGATACGTGCGGAATCAGCTGCATTGATTAAGGGCAAGCTATAAATGGAGAGTATCATGCATCGTTATTGCACTGATTGAGCAAAGAAATCAAGAAAAAACCCTCATTTGGCAAAGAAACAATCCTCTTCCATCAAGGCAATTAACGAGTACAAACTTGTAAAGTTTCTACGGCAAAATTTGTGTAATTTAAGTTCTCCAAAATCACTACAACCACCATATTCACCAGATTTGGCCCCATGTGACTTTTTATACCCGAAGAAATGGATCAGCGGAAAGTGATTCATGTCCAACAAGGCCATAGATGCCCATTTTGAGGACTTTCCAAAATTATGTTTTTGAGCAGTTTAAAAATGGCAAAGAAATCCTGGGAAAAAGTATTAAGTTACATGGAGATTATTTCGAAAATAAATAAAAAATCTATTCACAATAATGCGTGTCTATTTTCCAAAGGACTTACTGAACAATGCACATAAAATGACTATACAGAGAATTAGTACTTCAACTTATTTCGTGAATTAAATAAGTGATTTATTCAAGCATTCAAGGCCAATGCCCCAAAATGTTTGTCACATTATACCTATTGAGTGCACCTTTTTCCCTCCCAGAGTAGAACAAAGGTTGATGAAACGTGAAATAGGAGGACTCCCTTTGCTTGACCATAAATTATTCAAATGTGTATGCCAAATCACAACGAAGATCACTTCAACCTGAAGACGCTTCCAAGACTGGGGGCAAAATAGTTTTCCATAAACACACCTATGCAATGGTAATTCCCAGAAGCAGTATGGCTCCTTGACCATAACTTATGTTAGTCAACCATTTTCATGAAAAATAAAGACAAATAACAATGCTCCACAAATGCCAACCATTTTTCCAAATGTGTCCATTCTTGATCATGGTTGTTGCTGCACATATGATTGCAAACAAATTACTCGCTCCACCCTGGATAAGATTAAAAATATCAGCTGAAGCACTTTGACTGCAATTTTAAATTTCCAGTAGAGCATAAGCAGTTCCTACTTTTTGCTGGAAGAAAAATAAGTGCCGTCACTTGTGCAGTGATCCTCCTGGCCTCAGGAGGCTATGTCTGACGTCTATAAAAACTGTTTCTAGTACTACTCTTACCTTTCATCCTTGATATGACAGGGGTTAATGGCCGAGGACTGGGTGGCTGTGGAAGCTCCCCTGCTTCTTCAAGTGCTCTACGCTCTTCGATTTCCCTCAACTCATCATCTGACTGGTCATTTGCCTCCAAATCAACTCCCATAGGCTCATCAAGTGAACTCTGCTTCATCAAACTCTGCAATATTAAGTAACGAATTAATTCTAGGCAATAGTCAAGCCAAGTGGAGTAATTTCTGAAATGTAATGCTGAATTATTAAATAAATGACATGGCGAGGGAGTTTATTTCACTACTTTAGTTCTATCAGATTTAAATATTAGTTGTATTTAATGCATTTATCATACTTCAAATACAATGGAACCTTGCTCAACAAGCACCTCAGATAACAATTAATTAGCATGACGAGTGACAAGGGGAAAGGAATCCCAGGAATGATGGACGTTTGCTCCTTCCATCAGCACTCATCCCGATAGCACCTCAGGGTTGCCAGTGATCACATTTTTCCTAACTAGTGTTCAGACGTATATGATTTTTCGGGTGCAAAGTTTGATAATATTTTGTGTATAGTTTTACAAATGTCTCTGAAAAAAAGCAGCAAAAAGACAGCCATAAAAGAATAACATAACAGTAGAAATGAAAAGTTTAAATCATTGAAAAGCGATAAAAAGGTGTGTATCGTATACTCCAGAACAAGAACAAGCTTGAAGAGATTGATGATTCAAGACAAGTGACAAGAATATCTACATGATAGTTACATATTACCAAAAACATTGAAAGGCTGCTTCTCATATGGATAAATGAAAAGTAATTGCAAGACAACACTATTAACAAGAATATCATTTTTGAGAAGGTGAAAGTAATATTCACCGAACTGGTTAAGAAAATGCCAAGGTCAGGGTCACACAGGACAATGCATTTCCCAACCAGAAGCCAATGAAAGGTCGTATCATGCTACTATTTCGTGCCAATGCAGGTGGCCGTTTGAAACTTAAACCCCAGCTTCTTTACTATTCAGAAACTTCATGGGCCTTCAATGGAGTGCTAAATTGTACGTTCCAAAAGTAATGCAATTGAATTTCCCACACCACTCATCGGAGTGGGATCAAACCACTCGGAGGAGGTGAGGGCAGCGCTAACTTTTACCACGAAACTGGTCTCAGTGCTCTCCAAGCTGTAGAAATGGCAGGGCATCAGTATTGTAAACCTCTGTGCCCTGACTGAGTCACGAAAAAAATGGAATCGATGATCGAGCAACATTATGCAATTAAGTTTTGTGCTAAACTGAAAAAATCTCTAGAGGAGACTAACAATATGATTTGTGAGACTTACGGGGACTCCGCTCTGGCCTACTCACTAGTTTCGAGGTGGTTAAAGGCCTTTGAGAAGGGCCGGGAAGAGGTTCACGGCAAACAACACTCAGGGAGGCTGTCAACCAGCAAAACCAACAACAATGTGGCTCGTGTTCCACAATTGTTGGACTCTGACCGTCAATTGAGTATCAAGAAGGTCACCAATGAACTGAACTTGTCTCCTACTTGTGTGTTTTGCATTGTTACTGAAGATTTAGCAATTAGGAAAGTGTGCGCTAAGCTCGGGCCGAAAGTGTTTGCCATAACATGTTACGAGCTCCTGGCCAAACACCAGGTGCCAACAATGCCCCCCCCACCATAGTCCTGATGTCATGCCAGCGGACTTGCTTTTGTTCCCTTGTGCTGAGGCAGCCCTGAAAGGCTTTGGCTTCTTAAACAGCTTTTTAGTTAAAAAAGAATAGGGAATTCATAAAATAATAAAGTAATTATTTCAATTATTTTTTGTTTTGAAAAATTGAGTGCATTCCTGGCTGCTTCATTTCACGATAGAGGAAAAGATGAAGATGATTCAAGATCCCAAACAAAATATGTATAATTTTGTTTCAAAAACTTTGTACGCCGACTGGATTAGGTAATACTTCCTTAAGCCATAAGTAGTTAAATAAATACAAAAACCATCTCATAAATAGCAATTCAGCACCCATCTCTCTTTAGCATCACCTTAACCAAATATTTTAAACACTATCCTACATTTCGCAACGTTCATGTAGTCGCCATTCACTTTCACCCCACCCATCTTCCTCTCCCCTATCATCCCAGAATGACCCTTTGCCTCTTCTCTCCAACAGTCATTCATTGAAAAGTGAAGGGTCCCCTTCTCTTTTCCTCCCCTCCCTCCTACCCTCACCTATATATATACCCCGGGTTTCCTCAATTCGATTCTCTTCAACTTAGTGCCACAGTGGTTTTTCTCCTTCAGAGCATTGAAGAGTACCACCATGGGGTTTAAAGATGCATATCCCCTTTTCACACCATTGTGATTCCTTATTTTTACGTGATATTTTGCCTTCGTCCTTCACTTTCGTTGGGTGTCTTTTTTTTGACTGAAGGGCTTAACTTCCGACCATTTTCTGTTTTGACAACACCATCAGGCCATCCAGTGGTTTGCCCACTGCATACTCCTGAGTGTTTGTATTGCTTTTCTGTAATACCAATGTGAGTGAGTGGGTAGATGTATCATTCCCCCAGATTAGGTTCCTGGCATCTGGATTAATTTCTTCATAAGCCTATTGGGTCTCTTCCTAGTTAACACGTAAGTGGTTAAGGTTGTCCAGAGCCAGTCCCTGGCGAGGGAAAAAGTCCCCTGAAAACCACTTTGGGTTAACCAGTGTGACTACATGTCTATTTCCAAGTTCCCAAATACGATCCCTGGCCAAAGGATTAATTTCCTTGTAAGCCTATTTGGGAAACACCCCCGTGTAAATGTGAATGTCTTAGTATTTTGAATGTGTGTCTGATCACTGGCAAGGAATTAACTTTCCCCATAAATCACCACACCTTTCTCAATATTTCCCTCCTTTTTTAATTTTACAGTGGTGTAAAAAATCATTAATGGCTTAGGGAAATATTACTTAACATAGTCGGTCAACAAAAGAGGCCATAAGAAGCTCAATTTATCCTTTCCAAACCTTGCACATAATTTAATTCTTTTGGCATGGAACACATCATGTTCAGTGAACACTGAAAGTCTGCTTTCTCCCAGAATGGTTGGACAAACACTGGTTGACATAATATGATATTTTCTGAAAATACCACATCCTCTGGCATATGCTGAAAATAAAAAACTCAAGTCGCCATATTTCCCAGCCCATAAGACGCAGTGTGAATTTTTCAGGTTAGAATTCACAAAGAATACTTCAATCAGACAGAAAAGATGGAAGTATTTTTATCTTAACGTTTACTACAAAATAAATTGAATAATTCAATCTAAACATTAACAGCTAGTAGTAGTTTTTAGGGTGACCGACAGCTAAGGTTATTTCCAACATTAAGGATGGATGGGAAAGGAGGAAGGCTGGCGAGAAGCACGGCATCGGCATTAGTCTACTCTCGACGAAAGGTGCCGATGGGTCCACAGTTTAACGTCCCATTCAACAGATGTCGTACTCACTCAAAGTACTCTCCACAAAGCACCTCAAGTAGGGATCAGAATACCACTGAAAAACATTGGTTGTCTACAGGATTTGAACCAGGGCCCTCTAGATGGGAAGCCTGTGCATTAGCCACTGCAACATCCCAATCCCCCAGTTGCCTTTCTTCCATGTTCTGTAGCGTAATTCATGATTCAAGTTTATAAACAATACTGTATGACAATTTCCTATCTTTAGTTCCCATGAGGTTATTATCAATTTAACTTTTTATGCAATGCTTATTTTCTGTTTTTATATTAATATTACCGAAATTAGTATTACAAGCAATCTTTTCAATCCATTTACAAAATCTTCATCCTATATAGGTGGAATGCCTATAGAATCCGAGTTTATCGGAACAGATCGAATATATATGTATGTATGCATTAGCAGATGGGTCACATCGCTATTAGCCCAATGCATATTTGCATATGGGAGTTGAAACTAAATGTTCTACAGTAAACAATGATGATTAGTTTAGACTTCATTTAGGAAATAGTTCTCACGAAATATTAAAACTATGTTGCTGACTACTGATTCAAAACAGTAATATTATTGAAATTTGTAATAAAGTCAATCATCTTCCAAGCCTGATGCAGGGAAAAATACTTAATAGAAAGCCTTTTTCTGGCAAATCAGCTTGCACTTAGGGGTCAAAGTTATACACATGTACCCCCAGCCCATAAGATGCAGGCTGAATTGAGAGCTCATTTTGGAGTAAAACAAAGTGCCTCATGGGGCAGGAAGTACAGTATAGTCTAGAACATTATTAGATATTGAAATGAGCATTAGCTTAAGGTGTATCCATAAGAAATTAATTTACTTCCATCACTCTGAATACCCAGACAGAATAACCAGGGTTTCTCCTGCCAGACTGAAGAACAATATATCTAAAATTTTATACTGATAAAAGGAATTTACAATAGCACAAAACTGCGGAGGCTCAAATGATACATCATCTCCAAATTCCAGCACCAAAACCATAATTTTCTTTCAGACATTTTGCATATATAACCCATAAACACAGTAATCAACCCAAAGGTTGGTTTGGTAGGTGAAGGTAGAGTTCACCCAATACTAAGCCAGACAGAATGTAAAATTCACACATCAGAGTAGGGGGACCAGTTCCTTTCCCTGGGCCAGCTATGGTTTCCTGGGAAGATCTGGTCCCTGAATATTCATAAACCTTGCATGGAGCTGAGGATACCCAGAGAAGCTTGCCCAGGAATCGAACCCGGACACTCCAGTCAGTAGTCCAACACTCTACCCCTGGACTACCAAAGCCCCTTTGTAAATATTTAGAAGTTAATTCACGACATAATCCTCTACAGGGATTAATCAATGAACTACAAAGAAGCTTAGTTTCCAGCCATTTTTAAGTCTACGGACCCAGAAAATCAATCCTAATTCTTGGTCTATAGCTAGCAAAATGAAAACTACCACCGCTTTACCAGAGACCTGTTAATAATAGCCTTTATCAATGACATAATTCCTTGAATAGCACTTGTCTTCACTGTTTATGAGACCAAACTAAATACAAACCCTCCGAAATGGCCTGCTGTTCCTCTTTTGGTTCTGTGCTTCAAGGAGATCAGCAGCACTGGCAGGTGGAGAAGAAGCCCTCATAGTTCTAGCTACTTCCATTGTGTCTTCCTTCATTTGACTCAGTCCTGCTTGTTCTCTATAATCACCTGAAATCAGATTTTTGGCATCAACTGAAACCAACATACTGCCATCTCCATTTTCTTAAGCTGCCAGTGTTCCATGTTTTTCACTCAATAAAAATATAGAAGAAATTTTGCAAATCACAGATGCAGTTAACTTTATATTTTATGGATGACTGACCAATCAGTTTAAATCAAATATTAACATCTACTAATATGTTGGAGCTCACTCCCCCAATCTAACTCTACCAATTTCATCGGTATGATGAATGCATTCGCTGAACCTATTAACCACGTCATGAAATAACAGAAACACTAGTATAAAGCAATAAATCAAAGGGACTGTAAAATATGGAGAGAGGCATAAGTAACAAAGCCAAAAATGATGGTTTGAGCTGAAGAAAAGTGAAAAGTTCACCACAGATCATAAAATTGGATCATTATTTTGGAGCATATATTTTTGATCATCACAAGACATGATTCCCACGCAAATGTTCTCATGGCCCTAGCTTAGATGAAGAAAAAGGCATTGTTTGATTGCCAAAGTCTGACCCTAATCCAAAGGGTGTCTTTAAATACATAACACCATTCCAAATTGTTTCCATTGAGGAGAACAAAACTGTTCTGAAAATTCCTAACTTGCATAACACTCACCGGACAATATGTCATCAAAAAGGATTGACTGCAGAGATTATTGCGAAATGAAAAATATTCTGCCACTAACCCTTCTGTCATACATTTCCACCCAAAATAAATTGGTGTCAAGAAGGACATGATGATTATGCTAAATATATTCTTGATGAAAATTTTAGGTGATGGACAGGATATGAGCAATTGAAGTTTTACGGGTGTTTTCATTTGCCCACATCAGATTGTTAGTTCTATCATTTGTCAGCATAACAATAAAAGGTTGCCACATCTATTTTTATAAATTCCATATTCACAAACATGGACTCTAAGTAATTTTGCATCAGAAATATGATTAAAAATATGACATCTGTCATCTCATAACAAATTTCAATAAAGAGTATTTACTAGTTAAAAATTAATGCTAAAAAAGACCAAAAATATAATTTTTAATGTTTGCATTAATAGATTACATAAAAACCCATCCCAGTATTTAATGTGTTCCCTTTTTTCAATGACTTGTCATTTTCATTATATTGAACTATGGTAGTCATCACTAAGACTGACCAACAAAAAATGTGTAAGCATATTATTATAACATGGCATTGCATGCTATGAAAATCCCACAAAGTAATAAAACTTTATGCTGAATTATTATTAATAGTTTCCCAGTTGATATTCTTATAACCATGATGTAAAATGTCTACATTGATGGGTAAAATATCCATAAGTTCATTAGAATGCCCTGATAGATGATTATTAAATCACAATTGATAAAAACGAGAACTTGGTATAGTGGGTGATTGTGTACGGACCATGAGCTATCATTTTATTGAGATGCATAATCAATGATACCCTCGTACAAAAATGCTGACAGAGAAAATCATAATCACACTTATACCGTGAAGGACAAAGGGAAAAAGCTTTTAAACACTTCCTCTGACTACTGATTCATTAAAAAATGATTACAAGAATAATCACCTACAAACGGAGAGTAGAGCAGGAGTTTATTAAAGTAATTACCCATTTGGATTAGCAGCAGTGGAGAAATTAAGCTTTTCTTAGTCTTGAGAGGCAATGGGGAAGGTAATAAAAATACCCAGCTGACCTATACTGTACCCGTAGGTGAGAATAAAGCTAATGATGACACAATATGCACTGGAACCCAATGCAAAGTATTTGGAATAACATTGTAATGAACAACAATGGTAGAAGGTTGACAGAACCTGCAAAGGAGGGCAGTTGCCAATGATCAAGTGTGGTGAAAATAAAGACAAAAAACTGGATATATAAGATTTTAACAGGACCTCTTTCCATCAAAATTAGCAGGGGTAACATGAGTACCCCACACAGTCATCATCTGAACTTTGTAAGACACAGTCATGGAAGGATTGAACCTAGCATTGAAATCTTATGATTGTGTTTTGCGGGAGTGGGAGGCTGAAGCATAGCAGCATGGCCTACTGATGCAGGTAACTGACAGCATGCACACTACCTGCCAGCATTCCTAGTTCCCCCTCACATTCTCTATCATGGTAATTTATAGATATTCAATAAGTTCTAAATAATTAGTTTTTTGTCTTGGTATAGTTTCATATTTATTCTGCAAATGCAAAAAAATGAGGAATCTTACTTAGTGATAACTGAAATATATTAACATCATCCCAGTACATTTTACCATGCAAGCAGCTTTTGTGGAATTTGGTTGAATGGGTAAGAGACCATTCATTTCATTTGATATGTCAATGAACTTTGGCTGAACTTGGGCAGTGTGCAAAATTTAAGGAAATGAATGTTGGGGTGATTCTTTCTTTTAAATAGCTCATTTCCATGACAACATATTTTTCCCTGGGATAGGAAATATTTGAAAATGTGACATGCACAATCAGGATATGAACCAATGTTTTTTCCCATGTAATATAAAATTAAAATACTAAAAATGAAAGAAAAAAATCAAGAAGAAAATGAAAAATCTTCCCCTAAAGGCAACACGCAGATAAAAAAATTACATCTTGATCATCATGCTGGATATCTGTCACAACTACATCTAATTATGTCACGACCATTCCAACACCTCTTTTAGAAGGAATTCAGAAGTATACCTAGCTGATATACTTCTAACTTTCCCAAAAAGAAATGAAATTAACTTACTTTTCACATTGCGTAGGACATCCATTCCCCCAAGTGACACAAGTATGACTTTCCATAGCAATAAAAGCACCTTCTTCATTGGGAAATGAGGAGCTGAGCCACTGCAAAAACGTGTAACCATGCCCAAGAGCTTAACCGCTAATACTTCATCCCCATTGTGACATCCTGAAAGAAAAAATACGTCTCAGAATTGGACCAATATTTTTCCACACATATTATACAGCACACAAAATTACCTAGTTCAGCTTTAAAACTTTCTTTGAGGTTTTTAATGTCTTCAGAGCCATCCTCTGGCATCACTCTAATAACTTCAACCATTACATAGAGAACGCTCAAGATCACCCGTAGATCAGTGGAATCTGCTAGACTTACTGCCAATTTACGAAGAGCTGTAGTTGCAGCAGTGTTATTTCTGGAACAAATGGTCCATAGTATTAAAACTAGTGCAAATAAATGGCTAACCCTTTACGAATATAAGACATATAAAAACTTGATCAATTTTTTACCAAACAGAACATACCCTCATATTTGAATATTCAGAAAATTTCCATTTTGTTAAAAAAAGGTCTATGGTTACTTTCTGTACAACAATACAACATCAACTGGATTTTTGTAATTAACCCATATGATTAATAATATGATGCATAAATTCAAATTAAATAATAATTATAAAAACTGAGCAAGGGCAGCTATCGCCATGTACAAACAGGAGCTCATGGATATTTTTTTAAGTTAGTCAATAATTTCAAAACTGTTATTAGATATAATTTTCCTTGTAAGGGCCACATGGTGTTGAAGTGATTTTAAGTATGTAGTGCTTGAGTCTGAAGCACAGGACCTGGTGCAAAAATTTTCCAGCGGCACTGAGGGATGAAATCAGATGAGTAGAGATAATTTCACCAGCCTGAAAATCTTGACTTGTAAAAGGGTAAGGGTAATAGTTCTCAACCTGACACAGAGATGGCACTCCAATCAGTGCCTTTTTAATTTAAACTTTAGGATTCCTGCCTGGGCGCATGTGTCATTTGTTCATGGGACAAGTTTCAACTTGTTCTCTCAAGTAGTTTGTTTACCCACATTGTTGCAGTAAACATCTTTTGTGTTTTTAGTTAAAATGGAAAAACTTGCATTTCGTGCAGGCATAAAATTATTCGTTTTGGATAGATTTCGGCCGTGAAGGATGGCCCAAAACCTCAACCACACCGGAAACCATCGAAAAGGTGCAAGATATCGTGTTGGAAGATAGGCGAGTGAAGGTCAGTGAGATAGCAAAAGCTGTGCGAATATTGGAAGAAAGGGTGCGAAACATCTTGCACAAAGAATTAGGGATGCAAAAGCTCTGCAAGAGGTAGAAGCCGCATTTGCTGAATACTGATTCAAAACCAAATACGCAAATGATTGTCACGCCAATGTTCGGACCAATTCAAGAGTGAACGGACCGATTTTGTGCTGCGATTTGTCAGCATGGATGAGACATGGGTTCACCACTACAGGCCAGAAACGAAAGAGCAGTTGGACCAGGGGATGGAATCCGGTGGTTCAGTGCCAAAGAAAGCGAGGTCGATCGCATCTGCCGGAAAGGTTATGGCCAGTGTGTTTTGGGATGCGAAAGGAATCCTGTTAATTGATTAACATGAAAAAGGCAGAACAATTACAAACGAATATTACTCTTAACTTCTTGACCAGCTGGATGCAAAAATTTGGGAGAAGAGGCCTGGCTCATGGATGAAAAAAATTATCTTTCACCAGGACAATGCCCAGGCTCACAACGGTTTGGTTGGCAATGAGAAAACTACAGGATTTGGGGTTTGAAAAAATGTTTTTATCATGACATATAAGCATCCACTATTGGCCTTTAATGATCACAGCATTCATGGATATTTATATTCCTGAGGGTAAAAATTTCAAATGATAAAGAAAACACAAAGGTAAGAATTCATCATTTTTTCATATTGATCTTAAATACGAGGGTCATCCGGAAAGTAGTACCCGTTCGTGCCGCATGAAGTGCTGACGACGCGAGTAGCCGCTGGACGAGGTCAGATAGCTTCAGTGGCTTGTCTGCCTTCTCTGAGCCAAGTTGCGTGACGCTAGCATTGCCTGTGTTGTTTCTGTGATTGTTTACAATGTTTAAAAAAATTGAGAACGCCGCCAGTTGTGAAGTGAGGGCAGTGATTAAATTCCTCAATGCAAGAAACATTCGCCCATGTGATATTCATCGCCAATTAAAGGAGGTGTATGGAGACAATGTAATGGACGAGTCGTCTGTTCGGCGGTGGTGTCGCAACTTCAACATGGGGAGGGGGAACACACACGACGATGAGCGTTCGGGGAGACCGTCTGTCATTACAGACCAACTGGTGAGCTCAGTTGACGAATTCGTGAGGAACGATCGGCGCGTCACAATTGATGACATCTGTGAGCATTTTCCCAATGTTTCTCGAACAATTGTTCATGAAATTGTTAAACACCATCTGCATTATGCAAAAATTTGTGCAAGATGGGTCCCTCGCGTATCTCAATGAGCTGGCGGCGAAGGACTATGCAGCAGGAATACAGAAACTTGTCACACGTTATGACAAATGCCTTAATTTGCTTGGAGATTATGTTGAGAAGTAGTTTAAAGTATCCTCTTTCAAATAAAATTTTTTATGTTTGTTAATATTTACTTTTGTCTTTTTATTTCACGAACGGGTACTACTTTCCGGATGACCCTCGTATAAAGTGTCTAATGTAGAAGAATTCATGATAATTTCTGGGACACCACATCAGAGCATTATCTTTGTTTGATGAAGAAAAGACCTATGCATGATATCTTTATACCAGGGTGTTCTTGGGCAAGTGGGTATGAGCACAGGCCGGAAAGACTGAAGGAACATAATGAGTTCAAAACATTGTAACCTTCCAATCATCTAAACAAACAGGCCCCATTAGTACTATTTCACCCTAGAGGAATCTTCGAGTCAATGGAGGAGAAATGTTAGGAACAAATGCAATAATTACTTGAATTAAATCACAAGTAATAATTTTGCACATACTTTTTGCTTAAAATTTTAACCTCGTATATTAGCAAATTTTCATTCAGGAAAAACATTCCAATGGATCATATAAAACATTACATTGAACATTTAATAACAATTTTTTCAGAGAACTGTTTATATTATTGTGACAACAATCACCAGAAATATAGGGGGGCATAACATCCTGCCTTACTGAAATATAAATGTTTAGAGAATTAAGATTAAAATTCATTGAACATTGACCATACACAGTATAACATAAAGGTTTTAATTGTCGATCATTGAAAAGTCCTCCAACTTCCAAGAAAATGTTACCCTAAAATATTTGAACGTTGCATACATTTCACAAAGTTCAATTTAAACATTGTAAAGATCTTAAATAAATGCTAATTTGTGGAGGTGGAACACATCACAAAGGGCAACACAAATGTATGATGACCAGCATTTCTACACTCACTCTGTTTCGATGTTTAGAAGTTCCACAAAAGAGGAAAAAACTCCACTCTTGTACAGCAAAAGAACGTTTTCAAACGCCCACTGCTGCTGCTCTTCATCGCTCTGAACTTCTGCCCAGCAGCCCTATAGCAAAAGGTAAACAACAGGTATCAGCCTCCAAAATATTGAATGGAACATTAATCAAATGTTGATACTCCGTTGGAGAATGAAAATTACTTTATGGATAAAATAAATTATAAGGATGTAATTTCTAAAAAAAATTCCCCCGTGGTAGAGAGATCTGCTACTACTACTACAGGGTGGAGAAACTAATGAAACTAACTTGGGCCAAATAAAGCAGGCACCTCGCAGCTTTCATCCTCATGCTTTTGTCAAGGAATTCTAAATGGTCCAGCAGCTTCATGACGACGGACTTTCTTTCAGCTTCACTCAGGGATTGCCAGCAAGGATTGAGTTTATAGTCTTGCATTAAGTCTTCGAACGCCTACGAAAAGTGAATATAGGAAAAATTGTGACCACTATCGCTGCTTCAGGCAAGCGTTAACCACCCTACAAACCTTCACGTTTAGCTGGAATTCAGGCTGTTCGGTGTAGCTGTATAACTCTGCTATCTCATTGGCATGACAGTCCGCGTCATCGTACATAAAATCAAGGTCTTGGCATTCCGCGCCTCCCTATATCAGGAAATCAACAAAAATCTTATTTATACAAAATCCCATATTCATCAGTTACGAAGTAACTACAACATGAAAATTTGATTTCACTTTCACCAAACGTAAACGCAAATGATACAACATAGGAAATCAAGGGGGCATAATTTCGCAAGTTAGTTAAAAATGGGAACTCACATCCGAGTCCTGCATTTGTCTCTTTAGAATATCTTTCAACTTTGGAAACCCACGCCTTCCGTTGCCATTGGCATCCATCATTGGCAATGGGTTTCATTCGTGTAAAAATTTTCAATTGAGGGAAACATTATTCGCCGATTTAAGTAGAATATACCCCACACACATTACCACTCTAATCGACCAGATGGCAGTTCAAAACATTCACTTTTAGTTATTTTATTAGAAACGAGAGGGCAATTCTTTTCTTTTGCCGCCAATTTAAAAATGGTGAACATTTATAATCACGTCTAGTCTTTGTTATATTATTATATATTTCAATTTTTAAAATTTGAAATTAAGAGCTCAGTAGTGCAAACTCACATTTCCCGTTCCTTGCAAAATAGTCAATACTAGCAGAAGAGAATACTTTATTTATGGATCAACATTCCACTTTTAACACGCACACTTATACAGAAAAATTTGTTACCAATAAATAAATCTTCTTTGATGACATCTCGATAAATTTTTAGCGAAATTGCGATGGTATGGTAAACAACGAATGGCATTGGGGAAATCTATTTAAAACGCAATTCCATTAGACCTCAGGAGAATATAATGTTTCGTATTGTTAAAAACAAGAATATATTAATCATTTTTATATTCAAACTGGAAAGCGCGGCATTTTGTGAAATTAAAAACGATTTTTAGATTCGTTAATTCCAGAATATCACCGACTTCAAACTTAAAATTTTACTCATATAAAGTATAGTTATCACAGTATAACAAATTTAAATAGAACCATTCAAATAAAAACAATTCTGGTTATGACAAGTCATTACGAAATCCACCCACGTACGGGTTGTTAGAACAGTGATAGATAATATTTTGAGTGCTTGGGGATATAGCTTTATTAGGCGTTTTTATATTTCATGGCAACGTATCAAAAACTCCTTAATTACAAAGTTATGGCTAAGATAAAATTGACTGATAAATATTTATTGTGAAGCCAGAAATTGCTTCAGTATATTCCCAAAATTTAAGTAAATACACATCTCCAATAAAATGCTATCCTTCGTTTGGTATGATCCAAATTTCACAAGATAGCACCTGAAATTCTTTTGATCACAAAATATTTTCCAATACATTTTTGTTCAGTGACATATCAACACTGACACTTTTAATCGAGCAATTACATGCTAGTATGAAAAGGATTGGCGGAAGTCATTTTATGATTACAAGCATTTATTTTCTCTGTGCTCTTGCAGTAAATGGGACCTTGGATGAAACATAAAGCATGCTATAAAACAAAGATGCATAATATCACTTTTTTGCTGGTTTTTTCGTCCAATGATGTTTTTAAGAATAAGTGTGTGGAAGATGACTGCATGGATAGATTAGGGAAAGGATTGGAGATGCAGAACTACCCATACACCGACAATGCAGTACAGCTGCAAGCTACACATCTACAGGAAGACTGAATTAACTTTAGATGGGCAACAAAAGATTGGAAGTAACGGTGACTTCCTGTAAAATGCAGATGGTAAGTGGTGTTTCAGAAAGAGATTTGGAAGATTATTTGAATAGTGAGGGTAAACTAATAAAATGGAAAAGCATATGTCTTTGTCTACCTTGGCAGAATAGTTATCAAAAATGAATGGTAGGCAAAGGAAGAGATGATGATGAGGCTGGGGATTATGGTTTAGGTACAAGAAATGACAGCAGGGAGAAAGCAATAGAATTCTGCTTGAGACAGATATTAGTCATCACCAATATTTGGTTAAGATACCAAAAATGATATACATTTAGGTACACATGGAAAATGCTGGGGGTTTCAGGAGGGTACCAGTTAGACTACATGATTTTAGGCACATATAGGAACAGTGTCATCAATTTGCAGTTTTCCCCGAGCAGAGGCGAACTCAAATCACAATTCAGTAATTATGAAGTGTGGCATTTGATTCAAAATGATGAACTAGGGAAGGCGGTTTAAGATATGGAGCCAAGAAGCATTAACCAGATCTGCAAGGAAGGAGTACCAGCTGCACATAGTAAAAATTATGAGCAAGGAAAGAGGGCTGGGTACTATAACGGAAAAATGTGAATAACAGGGATGTCAAAAGCCAAATAGAAACTGTAGGAACAGTAATAAGACAAGAACACCATGGATGAGATGATGATTAGATAAGATAGATGAGAGAAGGAAATGAAAAATAAAAAAACAGAGGTAGAGGGAAGTATAAAGAGAACTATTGTAAACTGAGGCACAAAATAACTGGATGAAAGATGTGCAGTGAAATGCACAGTGTAAGGATATGAAAAGTTCACAGAGAAAGGGGGAAAATTGGTGAACTGTACAGGAAGGAGAAAGCATAGTAGGAAATAAAATTTAAAAAGGGGTAAAATTATAGCAAATGACAAAAATTAGTTAAGGAAAATATTATTTCAACTGGGGAAGATCCAAGATAAATGTAAGGAATATATATAAAGGAACTATAAAATAAAGACAGTAGGCCAGAAAGGTTAGGCATAGAAAGAGAATACGACTTAATGAGGATAGCTTAGGTTAAGGCTTTCCCAATGGCAAGATTAAAATAGAAGAATTAGCATAGAAAGGGCATTAAGGGAATTGAAATTATATAAGAACAAAACAACATTGCCGTGGAACTACTTCAAAATTTAGGAGAAGGTTGGAGGAAGAGTTGACATGGACTAATTAATAGCATTCATGAGGGAGGACTTTGGCTGGAAGACTTTGTGTGATGACTACTAGTTGGTAATCCAAAAAATGAATAGGCATTAATAAGTGAGGACTACAGAATAATAAGCTCAATTTCACAGGCAGCTGAATTGGTTCTCAAGATCATCAATAACAGAATGGAGAGCCAAGAAAATGATTACTTTGGGAATGATCAATTCGAGTTCAGGAGGGGGAGAGGCACTTGTGATACCATACTGGTGATAAGTTCGTTAATAGAGAGGAGCATAGCATACAATCAGGATGTATTTGCCTGTTTCATAGATTTCAAAAAGGTATTTGATGCAGTGAACTAGGTAGAATCGATTAATATATTGCAGAAAATAGGTGTATACACATAGGATAAGAGACTTATCCACATCTTGTACATGTCACAGATTAATCAGGTGCAAGTGGTAGATGGAGAAACCAGATCGGCAGTGTTAAGAAGAGGAATTAGACAGGGATGTCCATTATCACTTATACTTTTCAATGTATATGTGGAGGAAATGATGAAAGAGGCATTGGAAGAACTGGGGGTTGAAATGGAAATGAGTGGGGAATTCATAAAATGAGTTAGACTTGCATAGATCAAGCTTTAGTTAGCCAGTCAGCCAAGGGTCATTATTATTATCATTATTACTTTTTATTTGCCCAGAGATCACAATACAAAAATACCAGGTGGGTGGTGTATCTACATGATATAAGGCACATCAAAAAGGAGCAAAGACCCTGGCTCCATTAATAAAAAAACAAAAAGGTCCTCTCAGTTACATAATATTTGCACAAACCCATAAACATTGACTGTAACGTGCACATGAAATATCAATTTAGAAAAACCATTGATCATTAATATGAACTAGACTATGACCATTGCTATAAAGTAAGAGTATGAACTCACTGGTCAGGACTATTGTTGAGATATTCGTCAACCAGGTAGAACATATTATGTTGTAGATAAAGAAATGTCATGCAAAATGCATGAGCAGGAATGTAGTCAATAATTAAGTATATTTTTAAAATAATCAGCATCTATTTTTTTGTTATAAAGATTTCAAGATGGTGTTTGATGGAGTGAATTGGAAAAATCGAATGAATATAATACAGAAAATAGGAGTAGATTGGAGGTATAGGGGATTTATATTTATTTTTCAGCAAAATATTTGAGAAAGCACAATTTTCTTTAATATGTGAAACAAAACCATGTTTATTCAATGCAACCCACCATATCTTTCAACATTGTATATACAGGGACACCATAGCCAACTGAGTAGCACATTCAGCTATTGGCCAGAGAGACCAGGCTCAATTCCCAGTGATACATTTTGGACGCACACCCAGGCTGTTTTATTTTCTTTGAAATCAGATTTTACTGGGAAACCACAGGTGACAAAGGGAATGGAACTGGGCCCCCCATTCCCTGCTGTATTTCACATCCTGTGAAGTGGCAATAGCTTATTAATAGGTGGGCTCTACTTCAATAATAACATATATTTTACAGCAATTTGATAGTATGAATAAAGAATGTCAAATTAAAAGATAAAATGTAATATAAAGGGGATCAAGATGGTGCGCTGGCTATTGTACTGGCTTCCCACCCAAAGGGCCTGCATTGGAATCCTGGGTGCATTGAATATTTTTCAGTGATATCTTGATCCCTGCTTGAAGTGCTTTATAGAGGGCACTTTGAGTGAGTACACCGTCCGTGAGATGGGATGTTAAGCTGCGGACCCCTTGGTTCCTTTAGTCAAGAACTAAGAGCTAATGCCAACATCAGGTTTCTCCCCACCCTTTGTCCTTTCCCGTCCATCCCTAATGGTGCAAATTACCTCAGCTGTCCGTCACCTCCCCTAAATACAACTGCAATGCAATAAAAAGTCATGGATAAATAAATCCATCCCCTGAGGGGGACATGTTTCTCTGTAAACCAGCCTGGATTGTACATTTAAATACACATATTTTCCATGGACTTTACTTCCTTTGACTCCGGAGGAAGTCTGTTAAAAATAAAAAGACCCCAAATGATGAGGTCAATGAGCAAAATTTGTCATTCTTACATATGCTTGATGAACGCCAGTAGAGTTTCTTGTGCTGTTACAATGATAAATGTCTTTGGTTGAATAGATAGATTGTGTTTAATATAGATTATTACAGCATACATGAACGCTTATGGAAAGGGTAAAATACAACATTTAAAAGAGAGGGTGATATGGAGTATTGAAAGTATCATTACACATAAGTCATATTAGTCTCTGGTATCTCAAATATTACATTAGCATTGGGCTCGGAGCACCAGAGGAGAATACTGGAAATAACTTGAATATAAAACTCACCATAATAGATTGATAGTTGAACATGCTCATTGACAGTATACTCAATAGACCTAATCAGATAGCACACTTAACTCATCTTACTGCACTATTTTTTTTAAATAACACCCACGAAACAACTACTAAAATTTTGAAGGATACGTTTACCATCAATATTAACCTTGATGGCTGTTTGAGATAAATTTTTGGTGATCGAATATACAAATTTTGATTTCTCTACACTGAGAAGGGGGATTTCAGATTATACCATTTGCGAAGAAGTGCAACATATATGACCTTAACTTTAGGCTGTCAACTGAAGATGCAAATATTAAAACATTAGGATCATCTGCATACAACACGGATTGTACCCTATACAATATCCATCTACCCAACCAAATTTTGGGTTAATTATTGCAGTTACTGCTTTTTTTTAGCAATCATAATAACAGGTTGAAAATTAATAAAGGAACTAATGTGTTTTTTAAAGAATTGCAAAGTTTATATTTCTGGGATACTTTCAGAGAACAAAATGTATTTGCAATTACAGTATACATTTAAGCACCTTGAACAAGACTGATAGCTCCTACCAATATAAGATGATGGTAGCCATTTGTAGGCTAGAACAATAATATATACTCCTACGAGCGTAACATAATTGAGATGTTCATAGATGACGCATTTTATAGGAGTATATAAAATGCTAAATGTGTAGGAAGAGAATCAGATTTAGTGTTGCCCAACCATTAACTACTCACAAGGCTCAACCCTTGGGCCACTCCTCTTTCTGATTTACATCAATGACCTACCTAACTGCTTACCAAATAATGATGGAATAATACCAGTGTTGTACGCTGACGACACTAATATAATAATATCAACACAAACATATCCCAGCCTTGTGGAAAAAGCTAAGTCTGTCACACTTGCTATAAACAAGTGGTGTACAGACAACCTTCTAGACTTAAATGTAAATAAAAGTAAAATAGTAAACTTTACACACAATAAGAACATATCAGATGATCTGCTGGTAAAAATCAATGACCTATCAATTGAGCGTGTGACAGAATGCAAATTTCTAGGTATTTCTCTATGTGCAAATATTTCTTGGGATACTCATGTAAAAGCCCTCCAACACAAGCTCAGTTCAACTTGCTACTTATTAAGACACCTGTATGAAACTACAAGTAAAACTGTACTACTCAATTTGTACTATGGGGAAATTTACTCAAATATAACCTACAGTATAATATTATGGGGATCAGCTGCTATTTCTCAAACCATCTTTAAAATGCAAAAGAAAGCTATTAGAATCATCGCCAGGAAACCTTACAATGCTCCATCAAGGCCTATTTTCCATGAATTAAATTTGCTACCACTCCCATGCATCTACATTATGTTTTTAATTCTATATATAAAAAATAACATCGGCAACTATTCTCTTAACTCTGCCTATCATCATCATTACACCAGAGGCAGGAATGACTTCCATTATGGGAATATAAGAACTAAAGCATTGAAATTAGGACCCAATGAAATGGGCATCAGATTATTTAACAAACTACCCAAAAGTATCAAGGATACACAGGGAACTGCCGTATTCAGGCATAAACTAAAAAGATATCTACAACGCAATATGTTTTACTCGGTTGATGAATATCTCAACAATATTCCCGACCAGTAAGTTCATACTTTTAGTTTCTAGCAATGGTAATGGTCTGATTCATGTTTGTGATCAATGATTTTTCTGAATTTGATATTGTATGTGCATGTTACAGCCGATGTTCATGGGTTTGTACCAAACACTTATGTAACTATGAGCATCTATTCTTTTATGTATCTTAACTGAGCCTGTGTCTTTGCTCCTCATTGACGTGCCTTATATCATGTACATACTTCACCCACCTGGTATTTTTGTATTGTGATCTCTGGGCAAATAAAAGGTAATAATAATAATAATAATACTCTAATGTGTATTGGAAATTAAATCAATTGAAGAACTTGAAAAGGTGACAGTTTTGATGCTCAGATTTATTTCTTCTTTAAATAAATATTTATCATAATAAACATGAGATGGCATTTATAAACAAACGCATTTAACATAAGCTTGTCCAGTTTTTATAGAAATATGAAATCAAGGTGATACTTGATTCTGTCGATACCAAAGATATGTTCCAAAAATAATGGTGTAAATCCAAAATTGTGGATATCAAATGGAATTTTCTGGGCAGTATTTGTTGAAGTACAGTGGAAGCCCATACTGCATTTATTAACATTATTCATTCTTACCAGGCATTCAGAATACAATACAGATTTATCACTTGCATTCACTAGTGAACTTTTATCAACCTTTTTATGGGAAATGCATCATTTTACCTTTTTGTGAATGTTTACAACTACAGATGAATATCAAATGTTGGATGTATATTCGATCCCAAACATAATAAGGACAACTACTTGCTTTGCTAGATAAGATTGGAACCATTCTACAGGAACTCCTCTAATTCCAATTTGTTCCATTTTTGTCGGGAGCCGGGCATGAATAACGTGATAACATACTTTTGATAAGCCAAAAAAAACCCTCCCATGGACTACAACCTTGACGTGGTGCAAGGGCTTGTGCATTCCCATGACCCCTAGAGCTGTGCTAGTGGGATCAAAGGTAATTGCTCCTACTAGGGTCATCCATGACAGATAGGTCGTAGGTTAGGAGCCAGACAAAAGGTAGTCCATGCAGCTCCTGTTCCTCAGTGAGGCGGCTGCAAAGGCATCTGATCCCAGTAAGGGGGGCCATTGAGTGATGGCGTCACATTCAAAACACTGCTGAAGAAGGCAAGGGGAAACCACCTCAATTATTATCCCAAAGTAATTTATTATGGATAGTACTGAGAATATTAATCAAGGTAACCATGGGACTCAGTCCAATCGGCCGTGTGTCACGGCAGGCAGCGGGAGAGGCAATGCTTTCGCTGTCATCACCTCTCGAAAAATGAATCACCTCACCTCACATAGAAGAATGAATGACAGTCAGTGGGGAATTTATAAACTCATTTAGGTTTGCTGATGACCAAAATCTAGTTGGTCAATCAGCTAATGGGTTGCAAGCATTGCTGAGTGAATTAGAAATTCAGTGCGATAGATATGGGATGAGAATCAACATAAATAAAACAAAGGTTATACGTTTTTCCTGAAAGATAAAGGCAAAATTAAACATTCAAATGGGAGGGCAAAAAGTTGAGCAGGTGGAACAGTTGATGTATCTCGGAAGTGTTTTGGACCAAAATGCTCAAAGAAGTAACGACATAAGGAGAAGAATTGCGTTCCACAAAGAGGCTTTCATAAGGAGGAAGGAATTGATGACTGGGATGCTGCGTAATGATATCAAGAAAAGGCTCATTAAAATTTTGATATGGAGCGTAGTTATATCTGGCACGGAAACATGGTCATTGAAGTGGAATGATAGACATAGATTGGAGGCTTTTGAAATGTCGGTATGGAGAAGGATGGAGAAGGTGAAATGGACAGAATGGAAAACAAATGAGGAAGTGCTGGGTATGGTGAATAAGGAGAAGGGTTTGTTGGGAGAAATAGTAAGGAGGCATGAAAAATGGATGAAGGGTATAGTCACCAGCAGTGGGATGTGGAAGACTGTGGTAGAGAGAAGATTATTAGGGAAGCCAGGAATGGGCAGTAAAAGGATAGGAATGTTGGATGGGATGAAGGAAGGAAGGAAGTACACAGAGATGAAAAATGATTTGATGTGGCGTAAGTTATTGGATTGTGTTTTTAAGGAGTTACAAAAGTATCCATCCAAAACCTACCTTAACTGGTAGATTACTTAATAATAATAGTAAAAGTCAAAAAAGAGATAATGTCTCCTGTTTGTCATCACAAAGGATTTCAAATTATGTATAGTGCTTCATACATTGCAGTAAAGGTGAAATTCCCATTCCTAAACCAATGTTATGCAACAGAAAACATTGGAACTTCACAAGGTACAGCATTATTTGGGTTTTCATCATTATTTCAAAATATTTTGAAAAAGTATTTCCAATGCCTATAAACCTGTAGTTCCTGAAGTCATCAGAACTGCCAGGTTTGTAAACTCGAATAATTTTAGATATTTTTAAGCAGGAGAGGAATAAACTTTGTGAGAATTATCAATTAATGAGATATCATAGGAGTACCTTAATAAGACCAAAACAAAGTAGAGCTTTCCCTGGAATTTTATCTGGACAAGCACATTTGTTATGAAGTTTGGCAATAATATTATTTAGCTTTGGCTCAGTGTATAAAGGATGGAGTAATTTATTTCCATGAAAATATTTCAAAATTCAATATCTTTCAAACCATAGTTAAAGTTAAATATCATTATAAGTTTATTCCTTTAATATTAACTAAAATACCTCCCCATGGACTACAACCTTGACATGAGGGAAGGGCTTGTGCATTCTGAAGACCAACAGCTGTGCTGGCAGGAACAAAGATATTTGCTTCTAATAGGGTAACCCATGACAGATAGATCAAGGGATGGGAGTCAGACGAAAGGTAAAATTGTTTTCTCATAAAGATGAAAGGTAGTTTGCATAGCGTCTGTTCCTTAGTGAGGCAGCTCGAATGGCATCTTACCCCAGTGGGGTGGCCATTGAATGATTGAGTCACGTTAAACATCCTAATAAGGAAGACATAGGGAAACCACCTCAATTACTTATCTTCAGAATCGATTGATGAGCACTAAAGAGAAAATGAGCCCTGGCAACTATGGGGCTGTGTGCCATGCCTGGCAGTGGAAGAGGCTAGGCTTCCACTGTCGTCATCTCACAAAATCCTCAAAAAACGAAAGGGACAATATTAACATAGAAGAGGACCAAATTAGGTAGAATAAGGACTTGGTATGTTAGAACAATTTTGAGGGAAAGAAAATTTGAGATTATAAGGCAAGAGACGGAGTAAGGAAATATAGATATTTTAGGGGCGTGCAAAGTGAGATTGAATGATAGCAGGATTACTTTGGTGAGAGTTATAGAGCAATATAGAGTGAAGGGGAAGAGAGCCAGCGAGGGGTCGCAAAATATTGAATGAAAAGGTAGGAAGAAGCACGGTTGAGACAGACCAAGCAATGGATAAAATATAACTAGTAGAGGTAAAATCAGAACTGACAAATTTGGTCATGGTTCAGGAATACATGCCACATAGCAATCAAAGGGAAGAAGTCAATAGAGTATAGGGCCAGTTAGGCAATGCAATTTCTGGTGTTCCTCGAGGGTAAAAATTGTAATGAGGGAATGGAACATAACTAAATGCCAAGGAAGAGTTGGTAGTGAGGTAGGGAGACTACAGTTTAGGAACAAGGAATAACAACGGGGAGAAAGCAATAGTTCTGCAGGAGACAGGGGTTAATCATAACAAATACATGGCTTAGTCACCAGTAAAGGTGCAGGTATATGTGATAAATGTCTGGAGATTCAGGAAGATATAAGTTAGATCATATTTTGGTTAGGCATATATTTACAAGCATCATCATTTATTTGCAGTTTCCTGGGAGCAGATGCACACTCAGACCATAATTTAGTAGTAATAAAGTGTAGCATTGAATTCATAAAGGTAAAATAGGGATTTCTGTACAGGGAATGAAATTTGGAAGCATTAACAGGAATTCACAAGAACAATGAGAAAGGAGTCTCAGCAGGCCAGAGAGAAAATTAAGAGTGAGGACGGGGAGCTGGGCACTATAAAAGAAAAATGGGAAGAAATAAAAATATGGATTTTGAAAGTAACAAATGACATATATATAAACAGTGAATAGGAAATGGACAAGGAAACCGTGGATTATAGACAAGATAATTTGAAAGATAGATTAGAGAAGGAAACGGAAGAATGTCAATACTGAGTTTGGTAAAAAGAAATATAAAGAGTTAAATAATGAACTGATGCAGGTAACAAATAGAGCAAAAGAAGAGTGGTAGAAACTGAAGTGCATGAGAATGAAATGTACACAAAGGTAATTTGAGTGCACTGAATAGAAAGATAAATGGTTCTTACTCCCTGATAGATCATTTTACCAGGGAGTAAGAAGGTAAAATCTGTGCAAACAATCAAAGGAAAGTCAGCACAAATATTAATTGAACCAGATAGGATTCAAGAAAGGGGGAAGTAATATACGAGGGTAATCCCATTAGTACCTGACCCCACAAAGAAAACATAAAAAGTTTGGAAAAACATGTATTTATTTTTCAACATAATCTGCTTTCAGCTCTATTCACTTTTCCCAGGGATGTTCAATAAGTTTTATATCATTTTTATTATAAGTATTGTATGCTCCTCCTGTATTGCTCCTCAAAATAGCGATTAAATACCGAAAATTCTTCACGGTCGGAAAATCTTTGACCACTGTGCCATTTTTTCAAGTTTGGGAACAGAAAATAATCCGAGGGGGCTAAATCTGGCAAATAGGGTGCATGAGGTAGCTATTGAAACTTAAATACATGAACTTTGACCATTGAAATAACAAATTTGTGAGCTGGTGCATTGTCTAGATGAAACAAAACTTTCTTCTTAGCCAAATGCAGCTGCTTTTGCTTGATTTCTTTGCTCAAACATTGCCACAAGTTTGTTTAATACTCGCTGTTGAAAGTGTTTCCTTTTTCAAGATAGTCAATGAAAATTATCCCACGTACATCCCAAAAAACTGATGCCATGACCTTGACTGTGGGTGAAACGGTCTTCGCCTTCTTTGGAGGCGGTTCTCCCTTTTGAATCCATTGTTTTGATTGTTCTTTTGTCTCGGTGTAAATTAATGGACACATGTTTCATCCATGGTTATGAAACAGGGCAAAAATTCTGCTGAGTTGCTGTTAAACTTTGCTAATCACTCAATTGAAACATCTTCACAACATTGGTTTTGCTCGAGTGTGAGCAAACGCGGCACACATCTTGCACACAGCTTTCTCATGTCCAAATTTTCAGTAGCCATACGATGTACCGCACTTTTTGAAATGCCTGCTATGTCTGCTAGCTTGCGAACTATCAGTCGACGATCACTTTGTGGATTTTCTTCACCATTTCTAGAGTCGTCACTGCATTTGGTCAACCAGTGTGATGCTCGTCTTGACAGCTCAGCCTCGTTTAAACTCTGTTACCCAATATTTTACTGTTTTAAATGAAGGAACAGGCTCACCCAGAGTAGAATCTTGTTCAGCATTTATATTGGTTGGGCTGAGGCCTTTTAATAAAAGTATTGTACCACTTAACGATGACCACTTTTTTCCATTTTCACAAATTCACAGAAAACATTTGCTATTGATGGCTGTCAAACAAATACTAAACAACATAGCATCTTCAAACTTGAATAATATGCTCTATAGATTGCATATTTTTTACAGAGAAATTTTTCAAACACTACCGCCATCTCTTGGTCAGGTCAGGTACTTCTGGGCCTTCCCATGTATGTATGAACTGTATCGTAAAAGTATTAGACATAGAAGTAAGTTCAAGCATATTTGATGGGGAGATAGAAAGGGTATTAAGGGAATTGAAATCAGGTAAGGCTGTGGGGAAAACTAAGTTCTGGTGGAACTGCTGAAGGGTTTAGAAAAATGTGAGAAGAAGAATTTCAACTAATTCATAGCATTTATGAGGAAGGCATTTAACTGGAAGACTGTGAGATCAACGCTAGTTCCTATCCTAAAAAAGGGATAGGCAGCAATTTGTAAGGAATACAGAACAATAAGCTTAATTTCACTGGCAGATGAAAAGGTTCTCAGGATCATCAATAAGAGGATGTAGAGCAGGGCAAATGATTACTTGGGGAATGACCAATTTAGGTTCAGGAAGGGAAGCGGGAGGTGTGGTGCCATACCAGTAATGAGGTCACTAATAGAGAGGAACATAAATTAGAAACAACATGTATTTGTCTGTTTTGTAGATTTTGAAAAGGCATTTGTTAGAGTGGATTGGGAAAACTAATACATGCTATGCAGAGAATAGGAGTAGATTATAGGGATAGGAGACTTACTCCCAAACTGTACATGTCTCAGATTGCTCAGGTACAAGTGGCAGATGGAGAGTCTGGATGGGAAATGTTAGGAAGAGAAATAAGGCAAGGTTGTCCATTATCACCGGAGCTATTCAATATACATGTAGAGGAAATGATTAAAGGGGCATGGGAAGAACTGATGATAGAAATGTATCTGTGGGAACTTTATTAAATCAGTTAGGCTTACTCATGATCAAGTGTTAGTTTGCCATTCAGCCATGGGGTTGCAAGAATTGCTGACTGCTTTGGAAAGCCAGTGCATTAGATATGGGATGAGAATAAATGCAAACAAAGATTATGCAGTTTTCGAGAAGAAAGACTTAAGTTACATATCAAAATAGGAGTTAATATGCTTAAGCAGGTGGAATAGTTTACTTATCTTGGAAGTGTTCTGGAATCAAATGGTCAAAGTAGCAGGGGCCAAAGATGAAAAATTGAATTTGGTAAAGCAGCTTTCACAAGGAGGAGAGAGTTGATGACAGGGGCATTGAATAAGGGTGTTAAGAAATAGCTCATCAAAACTTTGATAGGAGCGCGGTTAAATATAACACTGAAACATGGTCACTGAAGTAGAATGATAGGCATGGCTTAGAGGCTTTTGAAATGTGGGTGTGGAGAAGGATGGAGGTCAAGTGGACCGAAAGGAAAACAAATGAGGAAGAACCTGGCATGGTGGGGGAGGAGAGGGGATTGCTGGGAGAAATCATAAGGAGACAGGAAAAATGGATGCAAAGCATATTTGGCAGTGGGATTTGAAGACTATGATAGAATGCTATGCAAATAAGGAGGGGGTAGGAATAGAATAGGGATATTGGATGGAATTAAGGGAGGAAGGAAGTAGGCACAAATGAAGGACTTATCGTAATGCTGCATGTTAGGTTGTATTTTGTTAAGAGAGATGAAGGAATTGTTGCTGTACCATTTGTTAGCTTGTGTCTTGCCAAAGCCTACCTTAACTGGTAGATTTCCAATACTAAGAAATAATTCACTAAAATGTCAGATTCGGAGGTCATGAATTAGAAGCAAGGTGAAGAACCCACATAATTTGATGGTATACCAAATGAAAATGGGCAAATGTACTACTAGATACACTAGAAGAATATGCTATATAAGTATTAATTAAAGGGAAGAACTGGTACTTCAGGAATAATGGAAAATGGTAAAGAAAATGTTAGTTAAAAATAATCAGTTCACTATGTTATGACTTGGATATCGGGTTCCTGTGGAAAAGATTCACACCAAATTACTTGAGTACGGAGAAAATATACAGGATGGAGAAAAATGCAAGTGTCTTAATATGATTGTTCATTCGTTCAAGAAAATTCAAAGGGAAATATAGAAATGATTGGAATAGCATACCAAGAGATAGTGTGATGATGATTATGTCTATGAAAGTATTGACAAAGGGAGTATCTAAGATGAAAGACAAAAAGTAGAGGATGTAATCCAAATAAAGACGACTTTACCATCTATATGGCTGTAAATCGCTCACTAAATCAATAGAATTAATTTCAGTGGTGCAGTGATATACATACAATATGTTTTACATTTATGAGGGTAGTCTTGGTGTGGCAGAGGAATTTGCGATCCAATGGCAATGAGAACTTTCCTGATATGATCAATTATAAATGCTACTGTAATCAGACACTAATTCCTGATGAGTAACCAAACCAAAAGTAGTCGAGGCAGCTGCTTTTTTACCTTAGTTTTAGAGCTGCAGAGGTTTCTTGCCCGAGTGACCAGTAAAAATAAATGGTGCTTAATTTTATTACATCAAATACAGCAAATAGCATGGACTGGACATATTAGCATGCAAAATTATCAATACGAGATTTAAATTTCAAGAAAATTGCAGTGGTGCATCTCTGTTGGGCTTCTTTGTTAATGGCTTGTGAGCGTATTATTCTCAAGAGGATTTATTATTTCAACCCTTTTTATCTTCCCAGCAACTTAGTCTCCTCCCAGGAAGATCATGCTTGCCAAATCTTGCTGTCTTTCAGCAGCACGCCATCATGGCAATAGACAAATCAAGTCAACTTGATGCCATCTACTTCTCCAAGGCTTTGAACATCCTCCATCATCAACTCCTCCTTCATAAACTCAGCCAACAGTTTGGCATACATGATATGTTCCTCAGCCTTCTTTCTAGCGTTCTCACCTACAGAACCCAATGTGTAATATTCTTGGATGCTTCTTCCTCTTGGTCTCCTTTGACATCTGGAGTTCCCCAGAGCAGTGTCCTTTGGCCATATATTTTCAATTTATTCATTAATGATCTCCCTTCCCACCTCCTTTCCTCACAATTTCATACTCTTCTCTATGCTGAGGATTGCAAAATTTACAAGCAAATTAATGATACTTCTGACTGCAATCCCCTTTTACTTGCCTTAAATCAAAGTTTCCTGCAGTGTGATACCTGCAAGCATAACTTAAACTCTGGAAAATGCAACATTTTGACTCTTGCTCTGTAAAGAACACCTGAAATTCAAGTACACCATTAACTCAACTCCCATAAACAGAGTTACAACCATGAAGACATAGACGTTTTAACTGAGCATAAACTAAATTATTCCGACCTCATTCAGACTGTAAAAAATAAAGCAATGCCCCTATTAAGCCTTCTTTACTGCTTCAAAGAAATCCAATAGCACTCCATTTGTACTTCTCAACAATTGTCCTTCCAATAGTATCATATTGCTCCCCAATTTGGTCCATCTCAGCCCCGACTAATATGAAATACCTCAATTGTATCTCTCAATTCTTCGCTACAATAGTCAAACACAGAGTCCCACATTTCCACAACGTACTCAAATGCTGTTCTGTATTCTTCATCCATTTCTAGCCCCCAAAACTGCATTCTTAAAGCTGATTTAAAACTCCTCCAAAACACCCTAAACTCGACTATTGATTGCCCTGAACTGCTCTCTCTTTAACTTTAGGATACCTACTCAGTCCACTCCCTACTCCAGTATAATAAATTACTTTTTAATTGCCCAGAAATCACAATACAAAAATACAAGGTGGGTGGTGTATCTACATGATATAAGGCACATCAAAAAGGAGCAAAGACCCTGGCTTCATTAATAAAAAAAGAAAAAGGTCCTCTCAGTTACATAATATTTGGCACAAAACCCTTAAACATTGACTGTAACGTGCACATAAAATATCAATTTAGAAAAATCATTGATCATTAATATGAACTAGACTATGACCATTGCTATAAAGTAAGAGTATGAACTTACTGGTCAGGAATATTGTTTAGATATATTTGTTAACTAAGTAGAACATATTATGTTGTAGATATCTTTTTAATTTATGCCTGAATGCAGTAGTTCCCTTAGTATCTTTTATACTTTTAGGTAGTTTGTTATACAATCTGATGCCCATTTTGTTGGGTTCTAATTTCAATGTTTCAGTTCTTGTATTCCCATAATGGATTTTGTGCCTTCCTCGGGTGTAATGATGATGAGAGGCAGAGTTTAGAGAATAGTTGCCAAAGTCATTTTTTATATACAGAGTTAAAAACAGTGTAGATGCATGGGAGTGGTAGCAAATTTAATTAATGGAAAATAGGGCTTAATGGAGCATCGTGAGGTTTCCTGGTTATTATCCTAATAGCTTTCTTTTGCATTTTTAAGATGGTTAGAGAAATAACAGCTGATCCCCATAGTATTATACTATAGTTTATTTTGAATATATTTCCCCATTGTATAAATTGAGAAGTACAGTTTTACTTTTCATCTCAGACAGGTGTATTAATAAATAGCAAGTGAACTAAGTTTATGTTGAAGAGCTTTTACATACATATCTCAAGATATATTTGCACAAGGAGAAATACCAAGAAATTAACATTTTTTCACATGCTCAATTGATTAGTCATCAATTTTTACGAGCAGATTATCTGTCACATTCTTGTAGCGTGTAAAGTATACCATTTTAGTTTCATTTACATTTAAGTCTACAAGGTTCACCACTTGTTTATTGGGAGTGTGACAAACTGATTTTTCCACAAGGCTGGGATATGTTTGTATTGATATTATTACATTAGTGTCGTCCGCACACAATACTGGTATTGTTCCTTCATAATTCTGTAAGCAGTTAGGTACTTATTGTACCTAACCTGTACTTATCGTACAGGTTATGTCGCTCATTGGTATATATCAGAGTGGCCCAAAGGTTGAACCTTGTGGAACGCCTCTGTAAACTTGGTATACTTCAGATGAATATTTTAACCCATCTACTAACAACACTACTTTCTGAGTGTGATTGTGAATATAGGACATCATCCAATTTAGAGGAATTCCTCTAATTCCCATTCTTTTAAGTTTATTTAGTAGTCTATTGTGGTTTACATTATCATAAGCCTTTGACAAGCCAAAAGACATTCAAAGAGTTATGCGTTTAGCCATCTAATGAATTAAGTATTCTGTCAAATGCCTGACATAAGGCAGTTGTGTTACACCTTTCGGATATAAATCCATGCTGAGAATTGGACAGTCAGAAGTTTTTTCGAGATAAGATGCTATTTGCATAAACAGGAATTTTTCAAACAATTTAGTACTGTATTTTGGATGGCTATTGGTCTGTAGTTGTTTAAATCATTAACACAGCTACGGTTTTAATACATGGGCACTGCTTTTGATTCTTTTAATTGGGATGGGAAAATCTCTTGCATCAATGATTCATTAATTAAAAATAAAAAAGGTGCTTTTATGGCTTCAAAATAATGATGAACAACTTTACCAGCAAATTCATCCAGGGTCAGTACTGGATTCAATTCCAAGTGCGGAGAAAATTGTTTTAGATTGGTTTCAGAACAGGGCTTGGCAAACATTGAGGATGATGCATTTGCAAACAGCACATTAGCTTGAGAAGTAGTTGGGTAAGGAGCTGATACATTATTATATATTATTATTAGGTAATCTACCGGTTAAGGTAGATTTTTGGATGGACATAACTACCAAATAAATAATTTGTGACTCCTAACAAAAACACAATTCAGCAATCTTGTCTACAACAGGTCCCTCTTCATCTCTGAGTACTTCCTTCCTCCCTTCATCCCGTCCAACATCCCTCTCCTATTCCTGCCCTTTGCTCGTTTGCCTAACATTCTCTCCTCTATTACAGTCTTCAACATCCCATTACTAATCAACAAGCCCCTCATCCATTTTCCCTTTCTCCATAGGATTTCTCCCTACACACCTCTCTCTTTGCCCACCATACGAAGTACCTCCTCATTTGTTTTCTTCTATGTCCATTTCGCCATCTCCATTCTTCTCCATACCCACATTTCAAAAGCCTCCAATCTACGTCTGTCTTCCTGCTTCAGGGACGACGTTTCCACACCGTACATGACTATGCTCCATATCAAAGCTCTCACAAGTATTTCAACCCTAACCCTACATCCCTGTCATCAACTCCCTCCTTTGAAAAATTTGTTGTCTCAGGCGTAACTTTGTGGAATTTGCATAACATATTGAAATGTAATGAAATAATTGACTTTGTAAGACAAAGACCCTCTTTGCAAAACACCTCATCGAAAGTGATCACAAAAGTGACTTTGTGACAAAAATTATTCATTTTGAAGAAAAAGGTCAAAGGCTCGATGCTTTGGAGCAGTTAGAAATTTTGAAATGTGTCCGTTGGAAAGATGATCTTGCCAACGAAATTTTGTATCCCTCCCACTCCCCACTCCTAGACCTACCACTCTTCTAAATCAAAAATGTAATTCTCTTTTCTTCCCAGCTACATTGTAACCTTTTTTACCCCTCCGACCTCCCTCTCTGACCAACCCCCCCCTCCTATGATCAGAAGGTATATATAGCCAGCGTGCTTCTATGAGGACCACCTGATGATGACGTTCAACGTCGAAACCTGGGTCGTGTGTTTTTAAATAAAGTGTGTGGAATTACAAAGTCAATTATTTCATTACATTTCAAAACTCCCTCCTTGTTAAAGCCTCTTTGCCTAGTGCAATTCTTCTCCTTACATCCCTACTACTTTGACCTTGTTGGTCCAAAACACTACCGAAATACGTAAACTGTTCTAGTTGCCCTAGTTTTTGCCCTCCTATTGTTATGTTTAGCTTAGCCTTTTTCTTTCTGGAAAAACGCATAACCCCTGTTTTATTAATATTGATTCTCATCGCATACCTGTCACACTGAATTTCCAATTCACTCAGCAATGCTTGCAACCCCTTGGCTGACTGACAAACTAAAGCTTGGTCATCAGCAAACCTGATTTCACGAATTCTCCTTCGACTTTCATTCCTACCTCCAGTTCTTCCCATGCCTCTCTAACCATTTCCTCTACATACAGGTTGAACAGCAACGGTGATAATGGGCAACCCTGCCTAACACATCTTCCTTACACTGCCCATCCGGAATTCCCGTTCTCCACTCGCACCTGAGCAGTCTGAGACATGTACAGGTTGCGGATTAGCCTCCTGTCCTTCCAATCTATTCCTATTTTCTGCAATATACTCATTAGTTTCTCCCGATTCACTCTATCAAGAATTATCGCTTTTTTGAAATCTACGAAACAGGTAAATACATCCTGTTTGTATTCTATATTCCTCTCTATTACAGATCTCTCCCGTTCGTAAACCCATACTGATCATCCCCTAAATAATCATTTGCCCTATTCTCTATCCTTTCGTTGATAATCCTGAGAACAACTTAAGCTGCATGGAATATCAAAATTATCGTCCTCACATGATGTAGCCTTTATCTTTTTTGGAATAGGATTAACACTGATCTCACAAAGTCTTCCGGCCAGATTCCTTGCTCATAGATACTACAAATCAGCCCATAGAGCCTCTTCCTCCTTTATTTTCCTAAACATTTCAATAGTTCCGCAGGAATGTTATCCACCCCCACGGCCTTATTTAGTTTCATCTCCCTTAATGCCCTTTCTATCTCATCGTCTAGTATGCCTGGACCTAAGCTATCTTCCTCAACGTCATGTTCCTTTTCTATGTCTAACTTTGTTGGTGTAAGTTCTTTACTATACAGTTTACTTACTTTTACATATGCCTTCCATCTCTCATGGATCTTTTCTGTGTCAACTTTTATCTTACGCGCCTTATCTCTAACTGCTAGCATAGATCTTCCCATCTTACTTCCCGATAGTGATTTAACCTTGCTGTAGAGCGCACCAATGTCACCCTTCCTCTGCAAACTTCCCATATCCTTGCACTGCGTCTTCCACCATGCTTCTTTTGCTTCATTTGTTGCCCACCTCAATTTATTGTTTAATTCTTTGTACTTCATTTTGCCTAACTCTGAATTTACATTATTCCATTTTCTCCTCTCATCCATCTTTAACGGTTCAAATAGTGTCTTTTGCGGCTTTCGATAACCCTTTCTTGATATATTCCCATTTTTCTTCGATAGTACTCAGCTCTTTACCATCCTCCATGATTTTCTCTACAGCCTGCTGGTATTCCTTCCTGGTCAATACATTTAATGCTTCAACATTCCATTTTCTAACCTGCAGTCCTGCCTTATCTTTTTGAAACGGACGCTACATTTCATGACAACTAAATTGTGGTCCTAGTCCACATCTCCTCCTGGAAAGCTGTGTGAAGTTACCACGCTGTTCCTAAACTTTTGTCTAACCAGAATATAATCTAACTGCTACCTTTCTGAGTCACCTGGCATTTTCCATGTATACCTGCGCCTTTTGTGGTGTCTAAACCAAGTGTTGGTGATGACTAAACCCTGTCTCCTGCAGAACTCAACTGCTTTCTCCCCACGGTCATTCCTCGTGCCTAAACTGTAGTCCCTGACCTCAGAGCTGATACATAGTGTTTCATAAATTTATTAGCTAGAGATGAGTAGCATATGGCAGTGTTATTTTCTGGGTTATGAAGTTTTGGGAGAGTGAGTTGTGGATTTGTCTTACCTCTATAATCATTAATTATTTCCCATGTAGTTTTGGATTTATTATTGGAATTAATTAACTTATTATCATTATGTTCTTTTAGTGGAAGAAATCAGCTTATGACAGCACTTTTGAAATCCCTAATTGAGTAACCTTTGCTCATGATAGAACTTATACAGGAGATAGCATGTTTTTAAAGATTAGTTGAGTAGTAACGGATCTCATCAGTTAGCAATTGCTTATATTTTGCTCTATGACATATTTTCTGATATACTATTGGAAAACACAATTCAAAATGGTGTATGAAAATTGAAAGAAATGAAACCTTCATCTACCTACTTAGGGTCATAGATATAGTCCCAGTTTCGGGACCGTAGAAGCAGCAGAATATGAATACCTCAATGAGTAAAATACACCTAAGGTAATTTTTATCATTTAGGCTCTCCATTGGTAGGTTAATATCAATATTTATTTTCACCCTACTACGGTCGCATATACAGGTACCTAGGTCACAGACAGTTGTTACTACTTTTCTTGGTTGACGTTGGTCACAGCATAATCAATTAGGGTGGCGTATGTGGGAGTGACTCTGGTAGGATTTATTAGAACATTCCATGCCGTAACCTTTGGACATATTCAGTAATTCGGATCTGTGAGGTCAGTCAACTAAGAGATTACAGTTGAAATCGTCGTTCAACAAGAGTATCTGGTTGTTGGCATATAAGGAGCAAAAGAGTTGGTCCAATTTTTTAATAAATGCATGAAAATCCCCAGTTGGTGATCGATTGATGGAGATGATTCCACGAGTAATCCAACTGGAGTTTCATGGAGGCACAATGCACATTCAAAATTTTTTTCTTCCATCACAAGCACGTCAATTGATTTACAGTACCCTATATTCTACTATGCACGAATATGGTCACACCTCCATTTTTATACGTAGTTCGTATATGTAGAATGAGGACACTATGGAGTATTTTGAGAGTTAGATAACCATTAGTTCTTCATATTACGACCTATGCTCAGTAATACACGAAATGTCTGGTTTACGCTCGTTTAGAGCCACTTCCAGCAGGTTTACTTTGCTCCTGAGGCACTGAATATTAACTTGCGTAATTGTAAAAGGCTCTTCCTATTCCTAGGGTATCTCTCACTAAGCGCTCACCTTTATTTCGCCTCTCTTTGTTCTAAATTCACTCCACACTGTCAATCCTTTTTTCCTCATATAACAATTTCACCACCCAAGCTTTATCCCACCTAACAACAAATTAAATATTTCCCCTGTCCATGCTCGGTTCACGTTGTTTGTTACGCTGTTCTTGTATTTTGTCCTCTTTAATGCTTTTTTTAAACTTGTCACTGTAAATTGACGCTACTGCTGTACGTGAATAATGTTTTAAATTAAATGAATAGCATGTTAAAAAACCTAGCAATTCATGTAAACATCACACATTACCCGCCTGCCGATCTTCAATTTTTTCGCTACTCTCGCAAGATCTCGTTTGCAGAATCGAAAATTGTGGTTTGCATAGCAGCGCGCCCTGTCATAGTGTCTGCAAAATGGCGAGGGTTTATCGCAGAGTAGGGGTGTCATGCCTTAGCACTGAATTTTCGATAGAACCTAAGTATGAGTTTTCTGTTAGTATAGTGGTAGAATATGATCCGCAAGGACTAATTATCAAAGTGAAGAAAGGTAATTTTTTTGATACTGTGATTGCTCAGTGATATAAAAATGCAGGCATGACTTGTGGTCAGATGCTCGTTTTCTTATATCCTTGTTTACAACATTAATTATCTTCAAAGTTGAATTTATAATTTGAAATACAATGGCTGGTTTTAAGTCGTTAGCAGTTCAGTAAGTCTAGGTTTTTATGCATACGAATCTAACACACCAGTGTACTCGTGGAATATTCCGGTAGTTGTTTGTTTGCATGGGGGTGTACCATCTTTTTGTGTTTTGGGAGTATAATATTAAAATAACTGAACTGTGTTAAAGTACATAAAGCATTATTTGAATTTTTATTTTCTAATTTACTTTGCCTGTGAAAGTCTGACGTGTAAATTTTATTGATATTTATTTTTGATGTGTTAGTGGCTAATAGCAGATTCACAACATAAAGCGGCGTGCCTTTGCTTTTCCCTACCAATTATAGCATTACTTTTAAACATTGCAGATAATTACGGGACTGGTCAAGACCTTTTGGAGATCCCAGTAAGTTCTGGGACTGACTGTTCCAAAGTAGGCGCCTCAGGTTATTTATTTAACCTCGATTTGGAGTGCATCCTTTTAAAATTTTCCAGTGATGTTGGTAAGTTTGCCGGGGCTACATTCATTGCCCAATCAAACGTGGAGTTTCTTGTTACTCGTAATTATATTCTTGTCCTTTTCCTCCATGCTTCATATGCCGCCGAAATGCTGTCTAGACGAACATGAAATTCCTTCATTTGTAAATGTAACTATTTTCATTGGTGTATGTATATTTCATGATTTAGCTTTGGAATTTTTCATGCAGAATACGAATGACGTTATATATTTGTAAAATCGGTCAGTAATATTATCGGGAACATGGTGTTCTTTGCCGCTCGAATGAATGGAACCATTCAATCGATCGCAAATGAACGAATTACTATTGTTTTGTAGTTTTAAAATTGTGTTTGTGTAAATATATAGGTGTAGTGCATTTTTTAATGTAACTAAGCCTATCTACAAATTGGGGAAAATGGTTTTTCAAACTAGTACTAGAATCGGAGAGGCTGTCGCACTTTTCCGTTGATTGAAACCTTGTTGGTAAAATGTTGTATGACTACCTGTCCTGTGCATCATAAAAATGATCTTCTTTCTCTCTCTAAACATAAGTTATTCAAATTCTTATAACGGCTTACAATCCTTTTTGAAATTAGATAATAATACTAAGACATGCTGGGAAAAATAAACTAGTATTGTTTTTATGAAAATACACATTTTTGAAGAATTTAATTTATTCCAACAGTTGAAAATCATGATAAAATCTAGACTTGGTCAAATAAGCACCATTTTGATTAGTAATAAATATTTAACCAACTCGCGGCATTGTAGAGAGGTTACTTGACAGTACAAGAGTAGTTGTGTGGGTTTCTAGTAGAAAGCACTGCATGACCACGTTCCTTTTAGGTGAAAATCGTATTGGAATTAATGGAAAAACAAAGATCTGATTCAACCTGTTTTCTCTACCAATCTTGTTCAGTTAGAGCTCTTGCCCAAATTTAGTTTTTCTTGTTTAAGTAGTATAATTATTCTTATATCAAATTTGTATTTAATTAAAAGGTATTCTTTTTATTAATACACACAGTTAATGGCTGCTTAATTACCATAAGAATTTATTTACGAAGCTAATAATAATATAACTGTGTATGTATGCCAAAAACCCCAATAATGAAGCATCTCAATGTATTGTGTATGAATTAGGTGGATGTAGTTTTGATCTTCAATGGACCAGTGAAATTATCTCATTAAATCATGTTTAATCCATGCGCGATGGAATGTTTGACAGTATATCCTGCTTTATTCTCTGAATTAATTGCAATTCATAAATTAGGCTGATTGTAATATTTGACTTGAATCGATGTTCCCAAATATCTGTCATAACTGATACATAAATAAGTCAATATTTGTGTCTTTCTATGTTAACTTGTTTGATAATCCTTCCAAAATTTCATATAGACTTACATATTCATGTAAAATGCTGTGAAGGTCTACAATTTTAATTTTTCACCAGGGAGAATGTGTGGCCCAGGAAAACTATTTCTAATATCTCCATTGCAATTTCTCAATATTTTATTCATTTCCATAGCCATATTGGACCTAAAACTTAAGGTTTTACAAGTAATACCATTTTGTAATTTATAACACTGAATTCAGGAATGTTTTTGCATTCCCCATAGGGAATTTCGATGCCCATACAAAATTCCAAAAGTACGAAATCAACATTTATGGCAGTGCTTGCCACACCATTATGCAAATTGTCTATCATACAGTAATCAAATGAAGGAAAAATTAATGTTGTCAAGTACTATTAGCATAATGCCTGTGCTAGTATTTTTCCATTGCTTGAGTTCCCTGCATTACTGTATATCGGGAGTTACCAGGGCTATCGTATTTAAACTGAGCAATTTCATCTTTTCAATTTGAAAGTCATCTGCTTATAATAATTAAGTAATATGGAATGATTCTGAAATTATTGCTTTGAAAAAACATTTCAGTTTTTTTTAGTTTTATCAACTAGGTGTTCTTTAATCCATATATCTAATGTTCTATGTATCTAATCCGCCTATGTAATCTACTGACATAGTTGTGATTTCTGCAACCTTCACTGTGTTTCTACGAGGAGCTTTTTAGTGCTTGATGGATCATTCAAATAGAAACTCTTTCCAACTTTCTTTTTGTTAAAAAAAATTCTATTTTCTAATAGGAAATGTATTAATGAATTGGGTTCATCCACACAGGTTGCATTTGCCTTGGTCTTTCGTAATCTTAATTTTCCTAGCCAATGACATGGATGATGGAGCATCCAAGTTGCCCAATAAGTTTTACCCAGATGAGTGGGATTGTGAATCTTTTCCTGAATATTCCTTAAGTTAGTTTGGCAATTTGCTCAACTAGGTCAACTGCTATGGATAGGTTTTTAATGGTTCCAAGCACTAAGAAGTACTGGACTTCTAAGGTCATCAATCTAAAACAGCATATTACAACAAACCATTTTGATTTCTACATACTTTGTCTTTCTTCATTCCATTCAACGTGCCTCTCCATACTTCACTTACCCTGCATTCCACCCTATGTTGCTGCTTTTAGCACAGAATTGCTTCTTGATACTTTCATCCACTTTTCCTGCTGTATTTTAATTTAATGTTTGGATCCTTTCCCAAGAAAACTGAATTATGGTATTCCTACCATTGCCATTTCTAACCTGTGTGTTTCATTCATCCATTTTAATGGTCCATTCCTTTTTTATTACTATCCTGAGAACCTTTTCCAGTTGCCTGAATCTGTATAATTCTTTCATTTCACTTTTGGAATGACTGGAGTTCACTGGAAAGCAAATGATCACCACTTTTACCTTTGGTCATTAACTCACTGCAGTGGAGTATTTATCTTACTTAATGTTGAATGCCAGTTATATTTCATGAGCTGTTTCCTATTGTGTAGGCAATCTACCCTTAAGTTGTAAATTTTTCACGGAACAAAATTTATGTGGTGGGACAGTGATTGAATGCATTTATTCTTGTGGTTCATATAAAGATTATTCTAGCTTCTGGACCTTTGGCTGCATTTTGTCCTAAAAACTTATGGTTTAGATAAATTTGGCATTCGAATGAAATGTGTGTTTTATGCTAAGTATTTCTCTTTTTTTCAGATGCGCGAAACTTTCATACTCACATCGTGAAAGTCAAGTCTGGAAAGGGTGTTTCTGTATTCACGGAGCGAACAGATGATTCTTCAGCCATGCAGTACTTTCAGGTATGTGACTTAAAAATTGCTCCTTCTGATAGGATTTACTTTATTTGAGCAAAAAAAGTTTGCTTAAATGTGAATTTACATTAACTATAAAATAAGGGTCATCCAGCCACCAATGAAAATAGTGTGGACAGTGGCCTGCTGGCATCCAGTGCCTTAATTGACGGTCAATATTTTAAGCCATCAATCATTTTTTATAAATATTCAGTGATGGAGGGAATAATTCCTCTCTATGCCCCTTTTTGCACTACTGACCCATTCAAAAGGGAATTAGACTCTTGAACTTTAAAGAGCGCTTAACCTTAGCCTGAAATTAAAACCACCACTCGCAAAAGATGTGAAAGCAGGTTGAAAATTGTGTTTTTATCTTCATTGGGTATTAATATTTTTACTTTAAATGTACTTGCCGCGGCTGCATTAGATCTTCTGCTTTTGCCAAAGTGTACCATCCTGTTTCATTATTACCATTAGTTGGTGTCTAATGTGCTATCATATTTCATCACTTTTAGGGGGGGCATCTATATATATAAGCATATATATATATACACATATATACACATATATATGTATACAGGGAAAGGAACTGGCCCCCCCTACCCTGATGTGTGAATTTCACACCCCGTATAGGGCTTAGTACTGGGTGAACTCTACCATCACCTACTAAACTGACCTTCGGGTTGATTACTGTGTTTATGGTTTTTATGGTTATATATATATATATATATAAATATATATATATATATATTTATACACATACATATATATACTTATATAAACATATATATATATATAAACATATATATATAAACATATATATATATATAAACATATATATATATAATATATATATATATATATATTCACATATATTTATTTATTTATATGTTTATGTATTTGGTGCCTATGCCATTTGTTTTCATTATGAATACTGACTAAGGAGCACCAGACTCTTAGTTGTTCATTTTATCAGTTCTTATCTTTTGTCTTGCCCTTACATTTATCTGCAGTGTGTCCCTGTAAATATATGTACTAAACATAGGATGACGATCCATCATAAAATTTACCATTTCCTGCCTAAAAAGTTTTAAGTTCACAATGCTGAAAATGTAATTGAAAGAGCTACATGCGTTTTAATTTGCGAACTCTAATTTTTGCTATGAGATTCCAGTATTTTTAATTGAAAATATGATGGTATATATATACATTGAAACTGCTCTGACAGCACGCTGTAAATTTTTCTTCACTTCTCTCTGGAACTAATAATTAAACTTAGCAATTGAAATGCACTGGTTAAACATGTTGCTATGAACAGTAGATAACCAGGATGCACGTTGTTAAGTAAATGTAATTTCAATGTTAAATTATATGGTGGTTGGTTGTTTGGAAAGTAGTTTGAAGTCCATACATAACCAGTCCATTTGGCAGTGTCTAAAAATGAATAGGTTGTGTATAGATATTCTACATGGAGGTAATTCACATTCCACCATTATGCAAAATGGACAAGTTTATCTTGTGAATGTTGCCTCCATATTCCCTGGTTGTCTTCATAGTTGTTTTACTAGGGGAATACATGCATTAAATATGTATCAAGGCGTGTTTTGGGGGGAACATTGAATTTAGAAGTCGTATCCTTGCAGATTTGTCAAAATTGTATTATGAATGTATGTAATATAGTTTTGAATATGGAAAGAGTAAAGAAATGCTGAATCCAAGTTTCACATGTTTCATTAGACACCATGTATAATATATGAAGCGAACAGTAACTACGGCCATACGAGTATATGGGAAGTCAGCCACAGCCATGCTCTTGTAAATGGGCAAAGGATGGGTAAGGGAATTTAGAGAGGAAAGAGAAAGTAAGTAAATAAATGACTCAAAAAAATAAAATGAAATGACATAGGGGGCTTCAAAACAGAAGTTGGTTAAACCAAAAAAAGCTCTGGCTAAGGTGTACTAGATAGCATTGATCCTCAACCTTATCAAGCGCTCACCAGTCAGGGGCGAGAATTCTCTACGAGAGAATTATCTCTATGCCAGTGGCCCGCCAATCACACATAATAAAATAAAAGAATCCAGATCAATCACGCACTCTCTAGCTGGGATATACTATAGAAAATTGATCCTAGTCCAAAGCACTCAAACCCAATCAGGGCTTCTCTCTGCACCAAGGGATGTCACACTTTTGCATTTTGGGAAAGGGAAAAATTCGCACGGGGCAAGATCTAGTGAATGGGGATGATCAAGGATGATGATCCCATTTTTTGTCTGAAACCAGCAAACAATCAACGCTGAATGTGCTGATGCTTTGTCATCGTGAAGGGTCCATCCATTATGTTCGGTTAATATAGTGTGCCCTGTTGATTTTCCTAAATTCAGTTCATCAGACATTCATTCGGACAGTTTTTCAGCGATTGGTAAGGACAAGGGACCCCTCACGATCATTGTTGTCGTCAACACAGGTGGTTGAAGGTCGTCCCGGCTTTGCATTATCCGTGGTGCTTGTCAGCCACCTTTAAAATGCTTAATCCACTTGAAAATGGATATTTTCTTCTGAGAATTATCACCGTAAACAGCTGTCAAAATTTCAGTAAATTTTGATAACTTTTACCGCACTTCACCAAAAAACTTAATGTTGATTTGTTGCTCCTTGATTTTGTCAATTTCCATTTTCCACAAGCAGTAAAAACAAGGACAACAGAAGCTAAAATAACTGGCACCATATGCTCGGCGATCCACTTAGCACAGGCGGCTCATTGGGTCTCAGGCAACTAGCACCGCTGGTGGGCGGCGTGCGTCCGCGGCATCGCCACCAGATTGCACCAGTTTGCGCATTTGTTGCACAGATCACATATTTCATGGAGGGATTATACTTGAGAGTGCATGTGACCGACCCCAATGGCCCGAGTTCAAATTCCAGTTGTAGATGAATATTAGAGAGACCCCCATCCCTACTTGCGCATTGAGAGGAGGGTACTTGATGTGGAGTTTGCCATCCATCAGATTGGACGTTGAATTGTGAGACCCTGGGCACCTCCCAATTAGAGCAGGCCAATACTGATGTTATGTTTCCCTTTCCCCAATCCCTGAAAATCTTGCCTCTTTCAAATTAAGTACCCCTATCCCTGATGGCACTAATGACTTAAACTGTCAGTTTCTTCCCTGAATTTCCAATTCTATTTCACTATTGGGTCCCCAGCAGGATGTAAAATGTCCGTATTTCTGCACCTAAGAGATTTCCTGATTTCACTGTTGGCGCCCGGGGCAGGGTAGAATGGTCTCTTCTCGATATTCGACACCCCCATCAATGGAATGATTTATAGCCCATCTCTAACCATCTTTGGGGTTAACATCTAGCAAAGCATAGAGTGTGTGCATGGATTTACAAACATATGTTTTTATGCTGTCCAAATTCAGTGAATTGAAACTGTTGGGAATGGTATTGGATCATCCCTTAGTCAGTTGTGGTCTCAGTTTTTCCAGTGGTATAAAGGTAGTCACTGTCCACTTCTCCTAGTCTGGAGTTGAATCCACCGCTGGCATGTGGAGGAGTAAAAACCTTATCCTTTTGACTCCAGGTTTGAATTTGTACCTAGGCTTTGTCAAGTCAAACACCCAGTCATGCTGAGGAAGAATTTGCATGCAGTCATTTCTGACTTCGTGTTTTTGGCCCTCAAAGTGATCTTGTTCCACCATACCTTCGTTGGCGGAAGCTTTAGATGCATGAAGCCAACCCAATTCCACCATCTAATTTGTCTTAGGACAGAAAAATAAGTAAAATCCAAATATTTAAAAGTCACTTTGAAGTTCAGACAAAAATATTTTTTGCGGATACTTAAATTTCTAGTTAAAAAAGTTCTTTTCATTCTCATTCTTGGGAATCAGCATAGAGTACATCCAGGCCCATAAGATGAACAGGCACTGAATAAGATGCACTTTGATTTCTGAGGTTAGAATTTACAATAATATTTGGATCAGGCAGGAAAGGATCAAAATGTGAAAATGTTAACACTAAAAGCAAAAAAATAAAACTGTTGCATTAAAGAAATGGGAGCTATATCAATGTTTATTCATCTTAGGAAATCAGAAAATTGCCATCACTGCTGCTAAATCATTTCTGCAGTTATTTTCACTTCTCCCATACACGTCATCTTCACTTCCATCTAGCGCATTACTAATTTCACGGTATCAAAAAGACATTATGGTAGTTTTTTATCTAAGTTTTAACTCTGCCTGGACTTTTTCAACCAATCATTTACACTAGAAGTCGATGGTCATTACTTTCTTTCTGTTGGTGTGAAATCATGAGCTTGTGCAATGTAACCTTGCCTTCATGGTTTTCACAAGTTAGAAGTCCTAGTGAGCCAGATAGTTGCTATTAAATGTGGAGCACAATGGGTATATTTCCACTGTTCTTTATTTACGTACAACTAGTTTCAATGCTTAGGCGGTATCATCAGGTAAATAAAGAACAGTGTAAATATACATTGTGTCCTTCATTTAATGAACATGAACTTCTTTAAAGTTGATCTGGGAACAATTGAATACAGATAGTGGCTCTTGATGTGTGCAATGTTTTCACATTATAGTCTAATATGCTATGATCATTTAGGTTAAATACATAAATATTTTGTAATTATCAAGCCTTACCTTTGAAGGATGTACTTTTTTATTAATCTCACCATTGGTCTTTATTCACGCAGATGATTTGGCATTGCATGAAATATATTTGAGTATAATTACAATAATTCTATCACCATCAAAATTGTTGAAATATTTTGTAATATCACAGTTAATATATAATAATAAATATTCTTGTTAGCTCTGACTTTAATCCATCTTTAATGTTTTAAACTGGTTTATGTAGCAATACTCAATTTCGAAGTCATGTTACATGTGAAGCTATGACATGTTCTTGAATCATATTCATATCAGTCTTCAGCTCATCTAACATCATCGTTTTGTGTGAATTGACATTTTATTTTATTTGAGGCTGTTTGCCTAATTATTTCCCAAATCAGTCTGTCAAACTCAACTGAAAGAAAATAATCTACATAACATTTACCCTTACCAAATTATTTAATTTATATACCTTATAGGAATCTTCATTTTTCCTGCAGTAAAGCTTATCAAAACAATGTTCGATGTACTTCAATTCTCGGTATTTTATGCAGAAAAACCTCTTACTGTATTATACTGAAAAATCCAGACAAGGGTATTGCCCTTGGCTCTATTTTACATGAAGTAGGTACCTATGTACATTAATATCAATGCATCAGTAATCACATTGGCCTTGATAGGCACCTGCATTAATTTTCCATGACAGTGCAACAAATGAAAACATCTTCATTTTCAACAAGATACTATTTCAGCATTTTCTTGAATGTCTTCGCAATTAAATTAAAATATTTTATGGCTGCAAGGAATGTTAAAGCAATAGATTTGGCAATACACAATGGTGTATCTAAGAGAAATTACCTAAGAAATCACAAATTGGGGCACGTAAGTAGCTCACAAATTCTTCGTTATCTCATTTAATATGGAAAAAAGGATTATATCTATTTATAGTAGCATAAACATGAAAGGGTAATAAGTCTGGATAATTAGCAAAGAATGCAAAAATAATAAACGAAGAGATTTGGCTGTTCACGATTGTGTACACACGAATAATTACCGAACAAATCATATGCAGGAATACAATCTTCCACAAGTTCATCATAACTTATGTTGAAGTGGTTACATACACCCCGCATTCATAAGTATGTCCTCATGGATTTATTCTAAAAATTAATGTTTTGTTTTATGCATTACTTTTCCAATTTAGCTCAAAGGGTGAGTGCGAATGAAAGTGAAGTGTTAACAATAAAAAATTTAAGAGCTTAGTGTTGAAATTAACTAAATATATAACATAGGTTTCACTAAACAAAATTAATAATTACATTGCATTGATAAAGTAGAGAGGTTGAGTATAGTTCTTTCGAGATACTTCTTTGAATAACCAATATTAATTATTTTGCTTCGCCTGTTTTTTTTTCTTATCTGTTCTGGTTATTTTTAATGCAAAATAATAGCGTTTAATTCAATCCTATGCTCAAATTTAATCATTGATACGCCAAGTGAAGGTCACCCGTGTAAACAAAACAAACCGCTGCCTTATTGAAAAAATACCAGGAGTTATAAAGGAAGGATACCTGGCTGGGCTGGTAACTGCAACCCATTACAATGGGATCACTCCGTCTGATACTTGTTTGTAATTGCTTTGGACGGTAAGGCTCACTTCCGGCCGGATAATACTGGCCGGCAGAGTCACTATGCCTTTTGTAACAGCTCCAGGCAGTGAGGCTCATTTCAAACAGTATCATACCGCAGACAAGTGAACTCCATGAGTGGTATACGGTTTGTAATATCACCAACTGCATCACCTTTGTAAAAGATGCCTTAAATTATTTAAGGGAAATTCCATGGTATGATCTTATTTAGAAAAGTGTGTGTGAAGCCTTAAGCCACTGGGGTGTCAAAGTTAGTAGTATCTCTTGAAGGAATACACACTAAGTTGCAGCCAGATAGGTCTATCACTCTGTGTTTAGTCTTCCTCTGAATCACGTAAGATTTCTGAAATTTGAATGAGAGATATTTCATGTTTTAAGATTTCATATTTTCCCTGTTAACCATTGTGGCGAAGTCTTCATGGGTTTTCCACTTGGTCTGGGTTTCAGCTCCTGATCCTTTGATGGCTAATTCTGTTGTGATCCTCAGATGTTGATCAGTGACAAGTGGACACAATGGAGGTAGCCATCCAAAAATTGGTAGCTGAAACCTTGACCTGCTGGAAAATAAAAATTTTACTTTGATCTTGAAACTTGATGATCATTATGGTGAATCTGTATCTTTGATTAGAATGGTAAATTAATGGTTTCAATATTTTCTGATCAGCCAAATGAGTATTCGTATAATAAGTGATTCAACTTTCTGGAGACCCTCTTGAATACTCCAAAGATCATTGATAAAATCATTCATATTTTGATGGATGGTGACAGTATAATGACCAAATTTCCATGTTTTTTTGGTTAGCCATATTTTTCGATTATCTGCTTATCTTCATGCATCCATTAGCATGGATAATTAAGAGTTGAATGTACTTATCATTTTTCATGGACTTTTCGAACCCCCCTCCTGTTGCCAATTTTACTATGTACCCCAAATCTTATGTTTATTTTAGCCTTCACACTTTTTGAGGAACTCATTATTTTCATCGCTTTGAATTAATTCTAATCCCATACCGATCTAACTGTCTCTACGCTTTGAATAAGTAATGACTGTAACCCTTATCCTGACTGGCTAAATGACACCAGATCATCTACAAACGTGATTCTTCGACTCCTACTTTAACTCCAGCTTGCAGCCCTTCCCATGCCTCGCGAATCATTTCCTCTGCATGTATATTCTAAAGAACAGGTAATAATGGACATCCCTGTCTCACTCCCCAGCACATTAACCATTTAGTAAGTGTTCTGGAAGAAGGTGGGTAGAGTAAGAAGAGCATTGTTTTAACCAATTAAGTGCTTACAAATGGGTGGTAGCTGATGCCCGGCATCTTAAGTAGAGACATAGAGAAAGGACCGGGTCATTGCGGTAAAATGATAAGCATAGATTAGAAACACTTAAATATATGGATGTGGAGAAGAATGGAGAGAATATAATGGACTGAAAGAATAACAAGCAATGAAGTTCTCTGCATGGTAAGGGGAGAAGATAGCTGTTGGGAGAAATTGAAATAGGTTGTGAAAGTGGATGCAGGATATATTGAGATGCAATAGGATGCTCAAGGCACTAGTAGAGGGGAGAGAAGTGTAGTAGCAGGAAGAAAATAAAAGCTAGTTTGGATTAGAGTAATGGAACTAGGAAGTAGGTGGAGCTAAAGAATGAATGAAAACATCAGAATGGATTTGTTGAAGCATCAGCCATTGGGATTGATGATATGTGCAATAGAAAACATTGAAATGCATTATATTTTTGTAAAATTGGTATTTCATATTTTTGAAGTGTTGGAGAAATTGATAGGGTAACTTGCCTGGACAAAAATGTTGGAGAAGATTGACCTACGATTTTCATGTGAGTGTCAATGTAGTTCTAATTGTCTACTACTGCCTTCCCAGCTGGGGCTGTTAACTTGCATGAAATAAATAATATTAGACATTGATATTTTATAAGACATTAAGAATTTGTAATTGAAAAATTGTGTGCACTAATAGGGGAACTGACTTAAATCAAAACGGAATTCTAGACGTGCACTTAGAGAAAGTATCAAGATTTTCCTCGGTATGAAATATACTCTAAGCAACTGCTTTACATCACAACTATATAGTGTGTATGCATTCAATGTAATAATTATCAACATTCAATTTCTAAGGAAACTGGCTCAAACCAAGACATGTCAGTGATATGAATAAATCATTTCCTGATGACAATGCTAGACACTAAAATAAAGCGGCTTATCTTCATTTGAGTTCCCATCACCTGCATAAAATTTCTTTTTCTACCACCTACTCAGCTATGAAAATGGTGAAGTTACAAGATTTCCCTTGCCTTTGTAACATTCAATGCAGCATTTATGAGGGGCGTTCCTTTACAAAAAGCTGAAATATTGCCATCACTTGCAACAAGCACCTCGAGTAGTTTTCACTTTGTGTTCTTTCATAGTTGCGATCATCCCTCGCAATATTAGTTGCGTTTGGTGGCATGCACGTAATAAATATTTCTCCATTATCTGAGACAAGGACAGCCTTTTTGGGGTAACAGGGAGCATTATCTATTGAAAGATTGGTTTTTTAGGAAATTTTTTTTCCCGGATATTTGGGAATAATTTTTGTCTTGAAGCAGTCTAAAAAGCTTACATGATTCACCCAAGAACTTCCTTGTGCTCCATGGTTGTTAGTTTGTTATACTTGGAAGAAACTTATTTGCCCTTCCTATCACCTGAAGTTTCATTCTTTTATCTCCTGATGCATTACCACTTTCTAGAACCGTCACTTAGCATTAAGCAAATTTTTGGATGGGCTCTATTATTTTATGCCAGTTTTATTAACTTTGAAAAGTCCCTCTGCAGATTTTTTTCTTTTCTTAACCCTTTGCACTTGGGTGATTTTTTCTCGATTGCCTTAGTCTACTCGGGATTCAATTTTTTAAATAACCCAAATTTACTAAGCGTGGTACTAGAATGAAAAACTGGAGTTTCTTTTCATACAAACTTATTTATTTGGATTTTTTGCCATAATTATTGATAAATTTATTGATAAACCATAATTTAAACTCTATAATTTTTCATGGTATGATATTTTTGGAAGCATTCACCAACATGAAGACCTGGTTTACATTCACACGTCTCACAGATATATGTCGTCTCTCTTCTTCCTCCTTTAATTTTTCGGTCAGAGCAAACCGCGCAATCTTTATGTTTTTTGTTAGGGTGAGGTGTGATTATATGGAGTTTTTCATCTAAATGTTGCTCTATGCTTGTGGATGGTAATCTAACCCTGGAAGTTTGTGTACCATCTCAGAATTCTCCAACGAGATCGTGTACTAGTTTCTTAACCTTTCATTTCACAACTCACTTTTGTCACTATTATATTTGTTAATAAATTCGTCAGTTTCGATGTAAAATTCTTCGTAGCTGCTTTCTAATTCTTTGGAATACTTATCCATCGTGAGGAGGGGAAAGTCGTTCAGAATGAGCAACTACTAGCTGGCAAAGCATTCGTCCAACTAAAGGGAAAGCATCTGTTGTAAGAGAACCGTCTGTCATTAGGGAAAACACCTGCGTTATGCTTCTAGAAACGTAAGTAAACCTCGGAGACTAAGATAAGGAAGGTTTATTTACCACAGGAGGATGATGCAACCTCAAAAAAGCACGACAAAGGAAAAGTGTCAGGGTTTGAGTTACTATGAATCAATGACTCATGTCTTGGACACTCCTCAAACAATGATGATGCAACCTCAAAAAAGGTAGACTCTAGGAAAAGGCCTAAGGTTCGTATTTTACTATGAATATAATAGATCATATCTTGGACCCTCCTACTCAAGATTCCTGACTATGCAATAGATAGAAAAAGAGCAGGCAGAATGTTTGATGAGACAGCGGACACTAGGAAGAAAAGGAAAATAGAGAGTCCAAACTAGAAAGCAATGAACTAAGGATTAGCTGACTGAGGTAACTTTACATTCTGGCGATCTTTTTTCAGACACCGATAATCTCTAAAAGACATAGCTTTACATTTAGCTGACTTCCAAGTAATGAAAAGCAAACAATACAAATGAAAAAGAACTTAAAATAGATTGCAAAAAACATCTGCGTAGGTGGTGGCATCCTTTGGGAGACTGCATTTATGTCGACGACAACATCATGGGTCGATACCATTCATTTATAAAACAAGCCATGCTATTAATTAAGCTTTAACATTCCTTTTCCTTTCATGTAGATGATTACAAGAAAAGTTATTGGAAAAATAGAAAAAAATCCCAATTCCCCTCGTGGTGAAACTCCGTGTCGAGTGTGGCTTGACATACGAGCTGCCGCCGTTGCTAACCGTGTCGAGTCACACTCGACAACCGAGTGCAAAAGGTTAGCACTTGAAACTCTGCATGAAATATATCAGCAAATTCAACATCGGCAGTTAAGACTTTTCCCACTACTGTCAATTCACTGATTCCATATTGCTTTTGTTTTGTTTTTTAGACCATTATCCACTGTGAAAGTCTCCCTCATCCCCGAAAAAATCATGAAGAAAAAGACCTGAAACAGGTGTCCTTCAGCTTGCTTTTGTTTGAATCACTGCAGCACAGTGTCCAGATTTCCATAGATCTAGTCTTTCATAGATTTTTTTTCCATTCCACTGGTGATGCTGTAACTATCGCAAGTGAACCCAAGAAGTTTAGAAATAATTAGTTAACTAATTGATTCACACTGCTTGATCTAGCAGTATGAATCATAAAGATGAGGGAAAGTTATGTCTTCCTCTCGTGACTACAACACGTGAGAAGTGCAATTCCCATACTTAATAGTCTCTGTTTTCCCCTCTGTGGTCCCCTATTTTAAGGTGGCAGTTGTTTGTGAGGGGGGACCATGCATTTTGGCGACAGAGCAGTGCATAGAATAATATTATGTAGCATTCCCATTGAGAAATATAAATGCAATGCCAGCAACTTTGCCTCATTTTGTACCCAGATTGTGTGCCTCTTCTCATTGACACTTAAGCAACCCATCGCGTTACCGGCCATTCCACCGCTACCACTGATACATAACACGAAAGATTGCTGATGGATAGTCCACAGCCTGGATCATGTGGGCACCAAAAGGATTCTACTCTCTAATATTCTCTCGCTTATCAATATCAAGGCCTCACGGGTCTCAATCAAGCTACAAGGCTATTAACAAAACATGTGAGCTGGCATTGTTTGACTTGGCACAGTTGTGAAAAATATAATAACCCACTAATAATAATGGAAATAGTGACAATAACTAGTGTATAGTGAGGAATTCATTCCAGGGTAGGAATAAATGTGCTGCATGCTGTGGTCAGTGATCAAATGTTTTGGTTTTGGTATTACTGTGTTAGGAGCCTATTTGGCTTCTTATGTTCTGGATAAAACAAAATAGCTGAAAATAAAAGAAATCAAGCTCTACAGTCTCGTAAATTAATAAAATAGAATAAAAACTCTCTAGCCGTATTAAGAAAGCAACACTTGTGGTTGGTCTCTGTTGTGGTATTTCTTTTCCTACAAACCATCACAACAAATTTTGTTTTCATTGGGGGGTGGGTGTTGCTTACTCATTATGGCTATAGGGGTTTTTATTTTATTAAAATAGCTGAAGTTAAATGCATTTATGCAAGTACTTGATCAGGTTTGGGTTTGGAGAGATAATTGAAGATATATAAAAAATGAAGTTTTCCTTCTTAGTTACCGCTCAGAAATGAAACCAGTATCGGGATCAGAGGTGGTGGTTTTGAATGCGTGCAGCCAATTTCAAAGCTCTTTAATAATGTGACAACGGCAAAGTTGAATGTATTTCTGTGTAAATGTATGCCAGTAACCTGTTCTCTGTATAACTTCTTAATAAAAGTCATAATTTCTCTTTGCAGGCATGATCCATTAATCTTAGATATACTTATTATTAAGTTATTTATCATGCAGTATTTGTTGCCAACCCGGAAACAGTACTGGTTGGAGTTTCATGCTTTATTTATTGTTCAACAATTTATATGATAAAGAAATAAATAATGTTTCCCCAAAATTACGCCCACAAGAATGAAACTCTTAAGTTTATCAATGATATCACTTTTCACATACTTTAATTTTTCTTGCCTTATGTCACAGTCAAAATACCCCTTTTAGTGCTTCTTAATTTTTTTATGTACAGATAGTGAGAAGAAACAGTTACTGAAGATGTTGATGTTTTTAAATATATCTGTGTAGCATAATAGTTCCATGGATTGAATTAATTCAGCCATTGATAAGATTCCGGTGGATAGCAATATATTTGTAGATACAGCAGATGTTCCCATGGATCATGCAATTTTGGTGGTTGGCACTCTAACTTGCTTTTACAGTTTGATGGTGATTCAATTTTCTTATCGTTTCATAATGTGCATGTTTATAAAGTCATTCATTCCGATATAAAAGCTTACATGACTCAAAATGTTCCTTTTCTTTCAGTTTTATGGCTACTTATCACAGCAGCAAAATATGATGCAGGACTATATTAGGACCAGCACTTACCAGAGGGCTATTTTGGCGAACTTGGCTGATTTCAAAGATAAAGTAGTCCTTGATGTTGGAGCTGGATCAGGAATTTTATCCTTTTTTGCCATTCAAGCCGGAGCAAGAAAAGTGTACGCTGTTGAAGCTAGCACAATGGCACAGCATGCTGAGGTAAAACATTTTGTGAAGATATTTTGTCTCATTTCTAAAAATTCTGCTGCAAACTCATTGTTTTAAAGCCAATAGTCCTATGACAATTTATGACCCATTACTAATAAGGCTACAGGATCAATTGGCACTCAAGCATAAATCTAAACCATTGAGAATTGATTCTTGTAAATGCAAAAAAATTCTTCATTTTGCAGTAGATTGCTTTCGATATTTTTTCTATAATCTAACCAGAAAGATTCATGAATATAAATTGCATGTATAATATTTTCATTATTCTTCTTTAGTAGCACATTGAAAAGGTCATATATTAAGGGTGGATTAGTTGTAAAAGTATCTGGTCTTACATTTCAACTCTGATAAGTCTTCATATAGTTTTTGTGAAGTAATTGACACTTTTGAGCCATACAAGAGATCTGGAGACCCAGTGAGATATTTCCCAGTATTTGCTAGGGCCACATGTACTTTTGATGGTGATATTCATTTGAAAATCTACGACTGGGTTGAACAAGACTAAAAATTTCATATAGACCATGAACTGTATGACTAGTTATTACTAAACAGTTTAAATATGAGCTCTTGTTAAATTGATTTTCATTGATGTACCATTTTGTGTTTTGTAGCTTTCTGTAAGATGAAAGTAGCATTTGCAAATCTGTAGAAATATTAATCAACTAATGACTCATATGTTAATCTGAAACTCGGAGGTAACTTATGTTTTTGGAGATACAGCCAAAGAGAAGCACATCGGCTTTGAACATGCAACTGCTAAGCGAAACTTCCCTTTTACGAAGGATATCTTTTCTTTCAAATGTTGCATTCAATGTTGCTGCATGGAATGGTTGTTATTACTACCGAAAGTGTAGAACACTTGACATAAGTGTTCCAGTGTTAGTTGGGAACAGAGAGTCCGGATGGGCAGTCTTAAGGAAGAGGAGTCAGGCAAGGTTGTCCTTTATCACCTGTGCTGTTCAACGTATATATGGAGGAAATAAAAGAGGCATGGGAAGAACTGGAGGTAGGAATGAAAGTTGGAGGAGGGGAATTCATAAAATCAGTTTGATTAGCTGTTAGCTCTAGTTTGTCAGTCAGTCAAGGGGTTACAAGCATAGCTGAGTGGATTTGAAATTAATTCTGATTGATATGGGATTAGAATAAATGTAGATAAAATAAAGTTATGAGGTTTTCTAGAAAGAGGAAGGGTAAGCTCAACATTAGAATAGGAGGGCAAAAACTGGAGCGGGTGGAACAGTTTACGTATCTCGGAAGTGTTTTTGACCAAAATGTTCAAAGTAGTAAGGACATAAGGAGAAGAATTCCACTAGGCAAAGGGGCTTTCACAAGGAGGAGGGAGTTGTTGATTGGGACGTTGAATAAGGATGTTAAAGAATGGAAGAAATTTTGATGTGGAGCATAATTTTGTACAGTGTGGAAACATGTTCTCTGGAACGAGATGATAGACGTAGAGTTTAGGCTTTTGAAAAGTAGGTGTGGAGAGGGATGGAGAAGGCAAAGTGGGCAGGTAGGAAAACGAACAAGGATGTGCTAGGGAAGTGGAGGAGGAAGAGTGTATTGATTGGAGAAATCAGCTGACAGGAAAAATAGATGCAAAGCATATTGATTGGCAGTGGGATGCTGGAGACTGATATAGGGGAGAATGTTAGACGAACAAGGAATGGACAAGAATAGGGTTTGGATGTGAACAGGATGAGTAGAGTAAGTGTGCTGAATTGAAGAGGGGCTAAATGTAGTGTTGACGTTTGTGAATTTTGGGAGAGACAAGGGAATTATTTTGTTTCATTGTGTAGTCTGTGTCCATTCAAAATCTACCATAACCGGTAGAGTATCGATAATAATTAATATATTATTTTGTACTATATAATTTGGTAACGCCTGCAATTTTTGTTTACCTGAGTCTTTAAAGTGAAAATTATTCTCTTTTTAGGCTCTAATAAATGATAATAATCTTAAGGGCAAGATAGTAGTAATAGCTGGAAAAATAGAGGAGATAGAGATACCAGAATCAGTGAATGTTATCATATCAGAGCCAATGGGATATATGTTGTATAACGAGAGGATGTTGGAAACTTATCTGCATGCCAAGAAGTGGTTACTTCCTAATGGTGAGTGTTTGTTTTTAATGTTCTTTTGTTACGAATGTGGGAATAAAAATTTGGAAAATTTTATTTTATCCTTTCAAGTTTCCATGAATTTACTTTTATTGGATTAATTAACGACTTTTTGGTTTTAATTGTTGCTTCTGATTTTGTTGTTTCACGGGTCTTTTTAGATAATTGTAAATTAAATATTTTTTGTCACAGCCATGTTTTTTTATCATGTCATGGACTTAAAAAATTCTTTGAGTGCTTCATTAGTAAAAAATGTAATTGAAATTACAGGTTTTCATTTACTAATATACTTTGTTTCAGGTCGAATGTTCCCAAGCCGTGGAGATTTACACATTGCCCCATTTTCTGATGACACTCTATATATGGAACAGTTCAATAAAGCTAATTTTTGGTGAGTCTAAGTGAAGGTTACCTTGAATGATATATTTTTGAAAATGGCCGTGGCTGATTCCCTTTGTCTCCATCAGGTACCAACAATGCTTTCATGGAGTGGACTTGAGTAGTCTGAGGCAAGCTGCAATGAAAGAGTACTTTAGGCAACCGATAGTGGATACTTTTGATATAAGGATATGTATGGCTAAATCTTTGCGACATTCAGTTGATTTCCAGGTTGCAAATGAAACAGACTTACATAAAATAGGTAAATATAAAATATCTGGGTGTATAAAATGTATAATTTGGCATTTGTTTGGTGTGGTTTTTTTAAGGATGTGTGTGTTTCAGAAATTCCCTTGGAGTTTCATTTACTGGATTCTGGTACCGTCCATGGGCTTGCGTTCTGGTTTGATGTCGCCTTCATTGGTTCATCTCAAACAATATGGCTGTCAACCGCGCCAACAGAGAGTCTAACACATTGGTATCAGGTGCGCTGTCTCCTGGAGACACCAATTTTCGTGAAACAGGGACAACTATTGACAGGTCGAGTTCTTCTCTTGGCCAACAAAAGGTGAGCCCAATCACGTATTCTTGTCAAAATTCGTTTACTATCTTTATCAAATGGCTCTTCTGTAATTTTTCAAGTATTGATTGATTGAAACCTAATTCAGATGTTGGCCTTTCGCCTTTCATGCTCTATGTTTAGAAGTTTCATCTGGAGGTTAATCGGTCAATAAGTAGCTAATATGGATAAATTATGGAGAAGGTCTTAGAAACATGTGAACTGAAAGAACCTATTTTTAAATGATATTTTTCTTCCTTGGTGAATAATATGATGAAGTATGGCTGTTTTTGTTCTTAGTAGTGAATTATTTCTTTTTGTTGATTAAAGGATTATCTCTCACCCACGTTTTTAGTGTGGCTGAACACATACAGTTAAATGTTACAGTAATGACACGATTCCCCAACTGTAGGTAGTCAAACATTTCTTGGATTTTATCTTCATTAAGTATCTATTGCTATTAATTAAAGCAGCGGCGCTTCAGATAACCTATAGCATGTGAATTTCTTTAGAGTCACGGTGTATAAAATATGCAAGTGAGGGTTCATATGAAATAATGAGGACTATGTGGGACCTCAACTGAAATGGGGAAAGGTATACATGTATGCCCTGTACTAGCTGGGTGTTATTCATTTGTAGAACAAGCATCAGAGAAAATAATGCCAAACACTACTCATGATTACGCCTAGTGCATCTCTTATCTCAGTGCTTCTAAACCCGAACTGTTCTGCTTTTTTTTATTTGATTTCCTCACGAGTCTTCCATTTGATATCCTCATCAGGATCTTTACTGCATGCAAGGACGTAATAATCTTTCAATCTTTTCCTTACTTCATGGTCTGCACCACTTTTCTTTTCGTGGGTTTTTTTTCTGTTTGTGAAGTCCTATGACCACCCTCTCCTTTGTTATTTTCATTTATTAAGAATGTTGTCCCTCATCCCATTTCCTATCATGTACTTCCAACATCCCCACTAGTATCTGTTAGGAATTGTTGATTTTGGTTATGTGGAAGGAGAGTATGGCAGGATGGATCATTAATTTGGTCCAGTGCTTCAAAAATATTTACAAGAGAAAGAATTAGATAAAGAAAAAACTTTCTATGGTAAAATGGCAGTGGAGCCTTTGTCTTCCATTGTAATTATGATCCTTTTTTTTTTAATTTTAACTAGTGGAGGGAAACTTGCTGCAACCGAGGTTAGTGAGTAAATTAACGGATCGCGGAACAGTTTTTTTCAGTATTTTGTTCATAAAGAGGATGGGTATTTCAAAGAGGTGGTAGGATGGAAGTGGAGTTGGGGTGTTTTTAGAAGGTGGTTGAAATTTTATAATTGTATGATTGATTGAGGAGGAATTAAGGGCAGTGGGATTTCCAGAGAGCATTCCCAGTGCTCACCTTATGAGTCCGGGAAAAAGAGAGCCTTCTATTAAGAAGTGATTATCGTCTGATGGATGAGAGCCAAGGTTGATGGCTTTGATAGTGAAGGGAAGTGGAGTAAGATGTTGGTGGTAAGAGCGTGGGGTAGAGGAGAGGGCCGGTTGCATACTTGTTCCTCTTATGTAGACCTCATCACTTAAGTGCGGGGGTGCCAAACAAAATTTACCTGTTAAGTATTGTGGCAGTGGAAAATCTGTACCGAAAGAAAACAAGTGGTCTTATCAATAAAACAAGAGTTCAAATTTATTATTCAAGTAGAAAAAGGTGAAATAGCCAAAGAATTGGTGTTCGGGGTGCAGGCAGTTCTATATGTTCTGTTCTTCAACCCACTGAATATTTCAGTTTGAAGATAATTTTTTTTAAATTGCTCGTGCGTTTTATTGCTATGACAACATGAAAGAGTTGCAGCACTTCATTAATAGTCTGAGTGAATGATGTGATCTGTGTATAAATGCTGCTCTACATAATGCTATATAATTACTTTATATAAAATTAGGTCATTATAAAATTAAGTTCCCATTTCATAGACTGTCTTAACTCTGGAAGGATATGAGCTGCTTTAACTGGAAAGGGCTTATCTTTTATTTTGCAGACAAAGTTATGATGTCACGATTGAACTTTGTGTGGAAGGTACTGGAACAAGATCGTCTAACACCCTCGATTTAAAGAACCCCTACTTCCGGTACACAGGACAGGCTCCCCAGGCACCACCTGGACAGAACACTACTTCTCCTAGTGAAAACTATTGGAGTCACCTTGATGCTCAAGGGGCCAGACAAGGTTGGTATTGCACATCCCAAGATAATATTCCAACTAGTCATTTCTAACTACCACCATGTTATATTTGGTTTTACTTCAAGCGATCTTTTTAACATCATGCTGAATTATGTGAAATCAGTTTCCAGGGTGGAAACTAGCTTGTTGAATTAAGTTGTTGTCAGGGTTACAATGCATAGACAAATGGATGGTGGCAATTCTGCTCATGTTACCTACTTGTAGATGGTAGTTAATTTCTTATTCATTTCATTGTAAATAATATAACCACTGTCAAAATGTTCAAGCAATTACTTCATGTTAATTTGAAAACTGCAGGGCATTCACATAAATTTGCTTCTTAAAGAAGCTCTCTGCATTTCAGTTGAATGCTTGGTATTCTGAATCAGAAATATATTCACTTGGTTTCCTGCACATTTTCAACTTTCTACAATCTGGGTTTTGTTATGGCACAACGTCATTAGGTCTTGTTGTTTCTGGTGAAATTCTGTGGGAACCTGATTTATGTAAAACTTAAAATTTCTGGAAAACTAGGCGAGTGCTGTTTAACATGAAGCAATGTAACCCAGTGATGCTCAATACTGTTGCTTTAATTTTACTCGCATTATGATTGCATGCATTTTCCCTTTTGAAAGTTTTAGAATAGGAATTTTTAATTCACTTGGAAATTGAATACTCCTGTTGCAGTATATCTCAAGTGTCATGATTTAAAAAATTATGTGTGTATGGAAAAGACTCCTACGTACATAATTCTCTTGTTCAATGGACTTATTTTTGGCATTTCATTCTAATGATCTAAATGATGTGATAGTGGTATGGCATTGTCGCTCAGAACTATCAAAATTGCAGAGATGCCTTTGTGTAATTTACATTTACTATATTCAGAGACCTTAACAGTTGTACTTAGCAATGGATTCTTTAAAACAATATGAAATTGCTCAGTCCTGTGGTTTTGTTCATGCTTATTAAACAGTCTCAATTTCAATTCATTTTCAAACTGCAAGGCTGAGGTGCTTTGTATATGGATTCAAGCATGTTAAGGTAACACTCCCTCTCCCTAAAGCTTTCTGTTAAAATCACACCGCGTGAAATTCAATTCAATCAGTATGAAGAGAAGAAATGTTGGCAAAAGTGTAGAATGATAGGGCTTACACACTGCTCCAACTATGATAATTCCCAGAAGTCATTCATCTTTGAGTCTTTGACTTGTACCATGCTTTTTGTGGATCTGAATGGAATAAAGAGTCTCAAAAACAGGACAGGTTCAGAAATATGTGGCATGGGTTGCACTCATAACAAAAGGGATTGTATATGTACATTATTATAAATTTTGGCATTATCACTTCTCTTATTGTCAATTATGAGTACTGAAAGCATTGATATGTAGAAGTTTCCATCAGGTCACCCTTATTTAATGAGTGCTTGGTTTTTTTCTTGCAAGATAACACCACTTTTGAATGGAGGCTTTTCTCTCTTAGCAATAATTTTATCTTCCCATAAATTTAAGAATAGGCATTGCATACAAGTCTCATCTATTAAGTTACATATTGTGCTCACTAATGAATTAGCAAAAATGCTTTTCAGTTCTAATTTTATGATGATGCTTTGCTACTGAAAGTTTATGAGTGGTCATAGTCAGGTAGGATGAAGGAGGAACGAACGTTTTCTTGTATGCTCCATAGGATGATCTGATACTTATGTTTATCGCTGGAGAAAGCAGATGTATCACACACTTTGACATTGAAATTGTTTTTGGTAGCTCTGTGTGATGATGATGCTGTGCTAATAGCTACCAATGGTAGCACTTAAATTCCAGAAGTTACAAAAATTTCCAATTTCATGTGTATAGTATCATAAAATAAGCCAAGAGCTTCTTCACAGAGAAAATGCTTATTAATCATAATGCAAAGACATTATAAAGAGGGGAATGCACTATTCTTCAGTAATGCAACTACAATACCAAGGAGAGAATCAGAAATTAAAGAGATAAACACTATGATATGGAATCTGAATGCCCTTGCTCATGCGAGAAAATTGTTTGTGATGAGTTTATTTTTGTTTCCAACAGCAGTGAATATGGTGAACGGGATATCCGTCAATGGACTGGGGGAAGTGTCCATAGATGCCAGCCAAACTGCTGCAAATCTAATAGGACTAGGTAAGTATCTGCAGTTTACCTAATAACTTCTAATTTGAAATTAGTCTTTCTATGGATGATGTTTAAAAAAACCCAAATAGTTGAAACTAATATTTTTGGTTGGTTAAATCCATTGAAATTGAACTGTCTAGCATTCCTCTGGTGTAGCAGGTGTACAAAATGTTTATGGGTGGCTATAAAATATTTTGTATGGAAAATGAGTGATGCCTTTGAAATATGATTGGAGTTAATTTATATTAATTGTAAAAATTGGAGGGAAGTATTGCACTCTTTTGAATTGTAGCGCGATGGTGATGTTATGTGAAACGGTCAAACTGAGAAGTCATATTTATTTGAATGGCAAATGAAATGGATAATTCTGGATTCTTGAATCACCCATTGGTGTTTTATATATTTAAATAACAATTACAACAAAAATAAAATATTAATTAAAAATATGAGTGCGATGAATTTTTAAGAACAGTGCATGAGTCCATGCAAGCTACCAAGTTCAGTGAGTGTTGCTATAAATGCACTCTGGCATCTGTGTGTCATTCAACTTTGCCAATGCCTCTCAAGCTTTGTTTAGAATAAATGAATTAAATTTGTGGAATGAGATTTGCACAAAATTGTTGGCCAGCAGAACCTATTTCCGGCAATAAATTTACTTTATGGCAATTATACTATATTTTAAACTTCTTGTATCAACAAGAACTTCCAGGGAAGAGACCTCTGTTGATGGCTGTAGATGTTTTTTCATTCACATTTTTAATAAGCTTAATGCATTGTCACATATGATGGCTTATCTCAGTGACACATTCTTTTCTATTTTTGACAGTGTACAGTAGTTATTCTACCTAACTCAAATGAACATTTCATTGGAACATACTTTTAACTTTCACACCAGGAGAAGTTCCGCTAACAACAGTTCTTATTCTGTCCACATATATCATGTGTTTTGAATTGTAGATTCATTAGCCGCATATTCTTGTTATAGAATCATGAATTTTTTGCCCGGTTTCAAAGTTGTCCAAGATTTCAATTTCATGGCTTCAATTTTTCTTTTCCGAAAGGCATGTCTACACATTGTCATTCCATTGTGAATGATTCTTAAAGATTATTGAAAGCAGGAGAGGTAAGAAATGTTAGAGCAGTAGCTAATGCTCTGACACAGAATGCATATTATGGATGAAAGACTGTTAAACGATACCAATATATACTAGCTTCTGGTTACATGCTACCATAGCCCCCCTTCGGGTTCTTCCTCAAAATTCAGAAGAAGGGTAAATTTTTTTCGACTGTAGCCTGTCTCTGTTGAGGCTATTAAATATTTGCAGGGGGGAAAAGGGTTTCCCAGACTATACCAAGGTTGAAATGATAAATTATCCAGTTAACACATAGTAAATAACATCGCCCTGTAGTAATGAGGGAAAGAGTTACTGCATATATCCCGGCCTACTAGATACACCTGCAAATACGATGCTTCGTTATATTTAATTAAATATTAAATTTGTGAAAAATATTTGGATCAAACAGGGAAGGAACAAAGTATTTTAATGTCAACACTTGATACAAAAAAAATGAAATTATTACTTTAAAAAACTAGCAGCTTTATCAAGAGTTCTAGATTATCGGAAATTCATCATTGCGTCTGCTAAATCATTTCCATAGTTATTTGACTTTCTTCGTACGCAGTGTCATATTCAGTTCCATCTTGTGAACTGCTGATTCCACAGTATCAAAAAGATATTATGGTAGTTTTTTTACCCCCATTTTAACTCTGCCTGGACTTTTTCAACCATTCACTTACACTAGAAATTGATTAGTTTCATTCTCTCTGTTGGTGTGAAGTAATTAGTTTGTGCCATATAACCTATTCTTTGTGTTTAAGTGGCAGTTTTTGTGATATTGTAGTACTGGAACACACCATTTGTCTTCACGAATCACTCACACAATAACATTGTCCCAGAAAAATCGACAATTGAACTAATCATTGCTAATTTTCTCACTTCAATTGAACTCATTTTTGTTGAAACAGTAATCCCTTTTCTTGTTGTGATTTAATATTCAGTTCTTAACCTGTTCCTCAAACTTTAGACATTTATCAGTACATGAAAATTGGGTATTTTTACTCTCGAATTGGTTTGGAGATAAAGTGTATTTGCCGATTGATGACATCCAAGAGCTTTTATTTGGAAATTTTTAGGAAGTACTTAAAAAATTAAAATTCTAATACTTATTACCTACTCAAAATAGTTATCTTATTGAAATATGTAATAAAGGCAACAATTGTCAATGCCTGATAAGCTTAAACTTGGGGAAAAAATGCGTTGTATTTTTTCTTGCCAATCTAGTTGTGTAGCTCAAAGGTACCCTATGAGATGAAGGCTGGTTTCAGCACTCATTTTGGAGCAAAAAAGTGCATCTTATGGACTTGGAAATATAGTAATTTCTTCATCAACCCACCCAAATTGGCAATGGTTAGAAAAATCTGTATACGGTGTCCCTATTTTACAAAATAGCTTATTTGATAGTTTTCTTACATCATACTTTGAGTTCAAAGACTTGGTTAATTGAAAAGGTGCAATGTGGTTCATAACTAAGATGCAAAATTTTAAATGTTGTTTCTGGCCCATTGCTTAAAGACATGTCCCACTGAAAAGGGCCCTCAGGCATGTTATGAAACTTAGTAAGCAAAAATAAACCGTAACTTGGCTAAACCATGTCATATGGCCTGACACTATGCAAGGGTTCAGTGTGTATATGTATTTGTGGATGAAATTTAGCCATTCAGATTCAGAAATTAATTTTTTTTGGATTGCTGACAGCTTTTACTTAGGGCCATAAATGTAAAGAATGAAACTCTCTCTAATTAAAACTATCCTTGATGATTATATGGTTTTAGTAGAACTACTACCTTAAATTAGTTAATTTTTTGGTTTGAATGTTATATGAATGCTATTAAACATTGTGGCTATGACCATACTAAGGCTGTAATATTGACTATAGGTCAATACTTTTATACATTTTCACCACTCAGCTTTTTTCCGCCCATCCAAAAATTACCAGAACTCTATTCAGTACTCTGTGAGTACTCGGAGCTAAAATATTCAGAATTTATCATGAAAAGTAATCAAGTATCTCACTTGATTTCAGGTTTTCTATTATTTATGGTGTGTTATTTATATTTAGTCATTGCAGTTAGCTCATTTGTTAGGTGTTTCTTTTAATTGAAACAATTGTCAATGCAAGGAGGAGATTGGTTAATTTTGGGCATCTATTTAGGACTTCAATATATGCGGACGGACAAATTAATTGCACTGCGTAGTGATTTGCTCATGCCCACTCTTAGAGGTAGCAAATGACTCTCCTGCTAGTTTGATGATTTTGTCACATTTTTTAATTCAGTTTCCATTGTTTACTAGCTAGCATGGAAGAGATGCACAATATTGCATACAAAATGCAAATGATGCAATAGTATGAATTGTATAACTGGAATGAATCATCAGGCAATTTTCAACAATTAAAAATGCCTACAATTAAAATGTCTGTATTTATTATTAAATGAATCTTTTTACTTTTGTAAAAAAGCAGCAAAGTGGTTGTCATTTGTATGAGGGCAGGCTGAAAACTAATGCACACATGCTTGTTGACCACAAACAAAATGACTTTCAGAATCATGGTGGCGTGTGGAAGTAACATTCCCCCTCAAAATGCATGCACAGGTTTAAGGTTGTTTCATTCATCCTGTGTATTTTCAAAAAGCAGAAGTATTGAGTTGTATTCTAGTGCTATGTCAACGCAAGTTAAACAGTGTGCTGTTGGGGAATTTTTAACTGCTGAATAAGTGACTCCTACAGAGATTCATCGTTGTTCAAAGGCTGTTTATGGTGACGATGCTGTTGATAGGTCTACTGTAAATGGATGGGTAGTGAAATTTCGTGGTTGCAAGCCCGTAAAGCCATAATTGTGAATGATACTTCTTTTGACTGTGTTTTGGGATGGCAAATGGCCTCAATATTGGCATACGAGTCAGCTTGCTACTTAGAGGACATTCTGGGTCTCCTGTAATTTCCCCTGTAATTATGACTAAGGCTTTGCAATTGAAATTCTGAAGATGTTTATGGAGCTCGTACCATCCATTCCACAATGGCTCTTACAAGGACTCTTGTTCAACAGGATAATGCACAAATGACATAGCTTCTGGTGTGATATGATGAAATTCAGTCATAATGGCCAAATAGTAGAACTTTTTCGCCGAGTAATAGTGTAACTAGTAGGTAGGATCTAGTAGTAATAAGGACTTGAGGTTCAGACCTCGAGAAGAGTAAAGTTTAACCTCCCTGCAAGACCATAATATTGTAGAGTGTATTACATATTATTCTGAGAATGCCGCCTGTGGTTCTGAGAAGGAACCTTAAAGAGTTGTCATTTGCAAACTGTTTGAGAGATAGTTGAGGCTGATATTAGTGGAATTCCATGGCAGTGTACATGGAAGAATCAAAATTTTGCATTTCGACAGGATAGAATTTAAGTCTGTGAACTATTTTCACAGCCCAGATAATACTATAGTGTAATGAAACTAGTCAACAGCAATACAGTTTATATTGTGGAAACTGTTCCATTATTAGTATGGGAAAACCAAGCCCCACTAGTTGGGCATTTTCTGTAAAACTAGATGATATCGTTTGGCATATTCTGCTACATTTACAAAATCAGTTTCTCGATTGAGACTTACTTTTCAAGAAATAAAGTCTGCCTGAAAAAATTGTCAGTGTGAGCATGTACAAGGGTTGTTAGAAAAAGAATCATCTTTTTTTATCAGCATACCTGCTGATAAAAATTGATCCTTCAAATCCTCCAAATTTTGATGGCCCTTCTCAAAGCAGTCCCCATTGGATATAATGCACACATCCAATCTTTTTCTCCTTCCTCAAACATATGCTTAAAGACATTTGGTGGACACTTCGTGACGTAGGCAAAATTACCTCAGGAGCCATCATCACTGCTGCTGCTGATGATGAAAAATGCTTTCCACTTTAATGTTTATTAATGTAATGGAACAGATTAAAGTTGCATGGATGTAGATATGGACAATAGGGAGAATGAAGAACACACTTAACATTAATGTCATGAAATATTTAAGACCAACCAGTATAAGAACCCTTGGGGAGGTATTTAATTCTTCAGTTCAGCGTACACATTCCATTTTGGCACTCCCTGTGCAGTAAGTGTTCAGGAGGGAATTGCTCTTTTTCCAAAAATTCATCATTACGCACCTTTTAAAGTTTAATTCTAATTGCCGAGTGTCTCACCAGTGTTGTATAATGTTCAGGTCATCTGATAAAGCTGCTGTCCCAGGGTCACGGATAGCACGGTAAACCACTGCATCATCGGCTAATAAGCATATCTTACTAGTGACTGCATGGTGAATATCATTGATGTAAAGTAGGAATAAAAGTGGTCCAATTACAATTCCATGGGGAACACCTGAAGTGACTTCTTCTGCATTTGAACTCAATCTATGACTACTCTTTGAAGCTGACCATTTAAAAAGTCTGTGATTCAACCACACGATCTTTTTATCTATACCATATACTTCTAGTTTATTATGAGGTACTTGGTCGAAGGCTTTCTTCTAGAAAAATTGCCTCCACTGGAATATCCCAAAATAAGAATATCATGAACTAAAAGTGCCAGTTGTCTCGGAGGATCTACCCTTTTGGAAGCCGTGCTGATTTTCCATTAATGACTCGAGATTATCAAGATGTCTCACGATCAAAGTAGCAATTAAATGTTCCATAACCATGCACAAAATGGTTGTGAGAGGAATAGGCCTGTAATTACTCAGTTCCTCTTTGTCTCTAGTTATATTGATATTACGTTAGCTGTTTTCCAATCTCTGGGAACCTTGTGATCAACCAGCGACTTCTTAAATATGATTTTTAGATACGGCAGATTTCTGAAGCTGGGTCCTTCAATATATGAATAGGTGTGACAATGGGCCCAGTGGACTTCTTAGGCTTAATAATTTTAAGCAAACATTCTAATTCATTATATGAGGTTTCAATTTTGGGAATTGGTTGACCAGATTTGGTAAGCTATCAGAGGCATTTGGTGAGACATCGGTGAAAATGCTTTGATAGAGGCAAATTAGTAAGATAGCCTTTTCCCAACTGCTGGTTACTCTTTTGCCTTTATCATTTTTGAGTTAATTAACAGTTGGCTTCTTTCCCGGAACTTCTCTGACGTATGACCAAAATGCTTATGGATTCTCTTTCAAATTTTTTGCTAATCTTTTCCGGTTGAATTCGCTTAATGCTTTCCGAAATTCCCTCTTAGCAGTCACCATAGATATCTTATCTCGTGATAATAAAGTAAGTGATCTCAATTCTTATGTTGCTAGAGGCATCATCCTTGCGTTGTACCATCTAGGGTCCCTGTTGTCTGTTGTAAATTTAATTTTAAATGATCTCCAAGAGGTGGTTGAACATATCCTCAATGTGTCAGTGGTTACACTCTTTCTTAAAGCTTACGAATTGACTCAGTAGCACGCACTTTACACCAATGTAGTCCCCTACTTTAAACCAGTAAATTTTGCTTTTAGGCTTATTATTTCGGACCCCATGTGGTGAAACTTAACATTTAAAAGATTGGTAGTAGTTGATCCACCATTGTGGAAACCATACTGGCAATCAAATAAGAAGGTATTAACATTTGAATAATTCTTTTATGCAGGGTTAATTCAAAGGGCTTGAAAAACACTCAAAACTTATATGGGTCTTGAATTTTTAAGTTTTCATTAGTTTTATCACCACATTTAAATATTGGACTGGGTTCTGAGTTCTTTCATTCATGAGGAAATGTTAAAGTTTCAACTGAAAGGTTAAGTTGAAGTGCAGTCAATCAAGTAATTTGTCACGATATGACTTTACAATATGAGGTGGAATATTATTTAGTCCCAACTGTCTTCTTGGCCCTAAATTTCTTAATTGTAAAGATTATTTCATCTTTATTTGTAATGAATAACTTCAAAATAATAATTTGTAATTTCACCTATAAAAATATATGTATGAATACAAAGTTTAATTTTGAAGCTAGGCATCATGTAAAAAATCCACAAGTTACTCCTGAAATGATAAATTTTCTTTAGCTATAACAGTAACATTTATATTAGGTAGGTTATAGTAATTAATTGGGTTAGTTGATCGACAAAAATGTATCTCTTTTTGGAACAAAGACATTGAATATAATAATGAAATACAGATGCAATACTCTGTGGGTTACTTTAGTGAAAGAAAAATTGGAAAAATTGAAACTGCCTCAATGGAACCCTTCTTAGTCAAAATCAATGATAAGTTACGCTTACAAAGTTCTAAATACAGACCTTGGAAATTACCCTGCCTAGAATTAAATAGCTCCAATCATTAATAGGAGACGAGGAAAGGAATATCATGATGTGAAAATTTTCCATGCCATTTCAGTTACTAAGCTCAACACTAATCTATCAAACCAACCTTTGGGTTGATAACTGTAGTTTTTAGTCAGTAGGAGGCACATTTGTAGCAATTTTACAACTATCCCACATCACTTAAGTCAACATGGAATGGTAAGGATTAACTGCCATCAGTAGGTGAATTTTTTCAGTTGCAAGTAGGTTACGAGATATACTTGATAAAATGACATCCAACATCTTGGAGTTGCTAAAATTTGGTAGCTGAACATATTAATCTCTTGCATTGAAGATGAAGTTAGGAATGTTGAAAATCCCCTAATATTATAGCATAGTTATTGTAAATTATACTATAGGAGTTTTTAGTAAATATCTCAGGTCATTAATGAGGTGGGAAGGAGCCTAATTGAAGATTGCTACTTCTTCCCCTTTTTTGATGTTTTCATCCATATATTCTCTCTCTCTATACTCACGATCTCTCCTGGGTGAAACATATATGGGGAATATGTGGACAAGCTAACAAAAAATTAATATTTATTAGAAGAGTAGTTAGTAAATGTGATGAAAAGTTCAGAGAGAAATGTTATTTCTTGTTGGTTAGGCCTTAATTAGAATATGCTGCAAGAATATGGGATCCTCACGAAGTTGGATCAATTGCTGATTTGGATCGCATGCAGCATAGAGGAGCTACATTTGTGAAGCGTTGTTATGATAAACTTGCATAAATTTGTAGGAGGTCTCTTTAGATGTGATGTTGAAAATGTATTATTACCCCAACGTACCACGGTAGGAGAGATCATGTCAATAAAATTAGAGAGATGTATAAGAACTGATAGATTTAGCATGTCATTTTTTCCATGAATGATAGGGGATCATAATAACATTGTTCGACCACAGGTCATGTTGGGGTAAAATTATTCTGGTGGATATTCACCCCCTGCCAACCACCCTGTCGGTAAATTGCAGGGTGTATTTAAATAAAATATTTTGATTGTTAGTCTCAAGTTCTTATACTCTTTCTGATATTAAAATGATGAAGTCACCACTATTATTACTGACAAACAAATGCCGACCTTCTGTATAAACAGCAGAAAAATATTGCAGTACTGTTCACTATCATGTTTAGAATTGTGAAGCCTAGTTTTCATCAGACACTCAATATCACAATCAACACATTCAAATGATTCAGGCAAGATGTAGTGGAAGTTTGTCATTATGAGAAAAACAAATTTGCACTTTTTTATTTGTAACTTACAGCGTGTTTCAGTTCATTGAACCATCTTCAGGTACTGGTCAAGATTCAGATTCTGTTACATTATATTTTTTCTGTTTGAGGTGTGGGGGGGTGAGAAAAGATTGAGAATTAAGGTAGGTGGGGACATAGAGGGGAAATGTGGAAAACCCAAAGAAACAGAGAATCTAAAGAAATGGAGAAGTAGAAAGAGGGAGGGTAAAATAAGCACTTGTGGTCATTATTGAGAGGATGGTGACACGTAGCTGGTATCCTGGCAGTAGGAACAAGGGCAGATTAAGGAAGGGTTTATCAGGAAGGGGATATGGAAGGGATAGAGGCAGGTTGAGGGATGGGGTATCAGTGATTATAAGGAATGGAGATGGTGTGTTGGCTAATGTACTAGCTTCCCACCCTGAGGGCCCAGGTTCAAATCCAGGCGGCAACATATTTTTCAGTGGTGTCCCGATCCCTGCTTGAGTTGCTTTGTGGAGGGCACTTGGAGTTAGTCTGCCGTTATAAGACGTTAAGCCGTGGACTCCTTGGCACCTTTCGTTAATAGTAGACTAATGCCAAGGCTGGGTTTGTCTCCACCCTTCATCCTTTCCTGGCCACCCCTGATGGCGCATATGACCTCAGTTGTCGGTCGCCTCCCCTAAAACTAATACTGCAAAAGTGGTTATAAGAGGACATTATCAGGGAATGGTTGTTTGATACGCACTGAGAGTGGAGGGTAGTGGGTGGTTGGATGAGAAACACATGAAGGGTGAAGTCAGTTGGAGAGAGGGAGTTCCCATTTTTTGCTGTGGAAATGGTATCCTGATGAGAGAAGTTTATAAAATTATTGTCTTGTAAAAGAACATTCATATTTAATTTTAAAATTTCAAGTTGCTCTAAAATATCAAGTCTTTTGCCCTTGTATTAAGCGAAGCCTGAGCCGAAGCTTTTGCCTTTGTTTTCGTGGTGTAGAATCTTGGGAATAAATTTACATGAGTAGGATGATTGTTGTAGATGGTTAGCTAGGCGTGATTATTCCTCCAGCATCTTTCATTTTATTTTGGTCTAGTCTTGAAACTTCTTCCATTCTGGTCTATGTATCACAGGTCACAGGAATCTCACTTCACTTTGTAAATGACAGATTGTTGGAGGGATTATAGTTTGTCTTTGTTGCGGCAAAGAATTTTTCCCCATGTTTGCGGATTGTGAAATGAAGTAATAAGCTTTCTTTTATTACATTTTTGGGTAGTCTTATTAGAAAGATTGCCTGCAAACAATAGGCGACACCTTTTTTTCGGCTTCTCTTTTGTCAAGGTAAGGGAGCTTAATGGTGAAGTAGCTTGTTATGTTAATTTTTTTAAGAGATTGGCGTCAGTGTTAATACTATAGCCATTGTATACTGCTTTTGATTTTATGGTCTCCAGTTCATGGTTGAAGCTTTTTATAGTTAAGGGTAAATTAACAAGTCGGTGTATCATTGAATGGAACACGGACAGTTTCTGGTTCTTAAGGTGACAGGAATCGGCTGGGATGATTTACATCAATTTAACATAGTTTCCTATAAGTGCCAAAACTATGTTTATCATCTATGATAGAAATGGAAAGGTCAAGAAAGTTGAGCTCTTTCCCAGATTCGATTTCCATGGTAAACTTAATTTTGAGGTTTGTACCTGAAGATGGTTCAATGAACTGAAACGAATTGTGTGTTACTAATAAATCTGTGGAAATGTGCAAATTTGTTTTTCTCAATCACATAATCACAGTCAGCATTGAGAATGCTGAAAAATCTTGATATTTTGGTAGCATTAACTGAATGTAATTTTTGAATACACCACAGATTAAAAATGAAAGCAGATAAGTTGTACCTACCATGTATGAGAAATATCTGATAAACTCTGCTCAACTTTCTATGTATTAAAAGCATTCCCTTTTCTGAGATTTGAACCTAGAGCCTTTGATGTCCAGCCAAGTGCTTAAGCCAATGAAGCCATGGAGGCCTCCTAATAAATTGAAATTTTTGTAGCTTTAATGGAACAAGATATTATGTTGAAATACCGTACATGCATTTTCACAAGTATCTGGAGTCATTTTCATTCTGCCACAGTCCAAGAGGTTAAAGCCAAAATTTGTAACCCTTGACAAATTCAAAGAAATGTAGGTATGTCAAAGTGAATGATCCACTTGAGTTACTGTCATAGCATCTCCTACAATGTCTTTGAATTCACATCTGATTTAAGTTTTTACAATTAATGTAGAGAATTTTCATCACATTCCATAAATACAACCTTGATTCTTGACCACATAAATTTGAAGCTGTTGTCATCTTTTGACCTGCTGGGGATATCTAAATAAAAATGTCCTAAACTACGGAAGGTGCTCATCGACGTAAATGTGTTTATTAATTTCAGAAAACCAATATCATATTAGTTAGTAGTTCTTAGGGAAGGCGACTGACAGCTGAGGTCATTTGTGCCATCAGGGGTGGACAGGAAAGGATGAAGGGTGGAGAGAAACCCAGTATCAGCATTAGCCTACTCTTAACGAAAGGCGCCAAGGGGTCCGCAGCTTAACGTCCCATCCGATGGACAGCATACTCACTCAAAGTGCCCTCCACAAAGCACCTTAAGTAGGAACCAGGTTACCACAGAAAAATATCTGCCGCTGCCGGAATTCTAACCTGGGCCCTCAGGGTGGGAAGCACGTACGTTTGCCACCGCCTCATCCTGATCCCCACAAATGTCATCCATGTTTCATGGTGCCCTGAGTGACAGACTTGCATTGATTATGTTTCCTGGAGGCTTGGAGATATTCATCCATGTGGTATTTTTGGAGAAATTTAAAGCTTACATCAGGATCACAATCTACTAATTCCTTTGATCTATACGTAAAATCAGTGTCATCTTGCATTATGTCAACTAGTGCATGATCCCCAATTTTTAACACTGAGGCATTTGTGTCCTAATTTCCTTCTCAGGTAAACCCTTAATTTCAATGCTATAGTTAAGGCTGGTTCAAGACCTGTATTTAAAATTAGCTGCATACTTCTTTAATGAATCATTTTCCAGCAATAACTTCCATCAAATTCACAGTAGCCAGCATCAAATTTTGAAGCCAAAAACGCAACTGCCATTTTATGTTCACATAGGTCATAAATCAGCGCTCTACATAAATTGTCATTACTTGAACTGTTGAGATTAGTATAACCACCATGGATAAGTATCATCACCACCAACTTATCAATTGGAGAGTGATCATCATTCTCACATAAAATATTCATTGTCGTTCCTTCCATGGACCGATGATATATGGACTATTAGAATGAGTCCTGGAAACTATGTGACTCGGCTCAATCTGTTGTTGTCATGCCTGGCATCAGAAGAGGTAAGGCTTCTGCAGTCATAACCCCATGAGATCCTCATAAAGCAATATTGACAGCAGTGGCATAGAAGATACAAAAGAAGGCTGAACCAGTTAGAATAGAGATATGGAAAATGAGGACATTGTTGAGTACAGGAAAATCAGAAAATATAAACGGGGAGGTGGAAAGAGGAAATATAGATGTTTTAGGGTTGTGAGATAGAAAGATAGGGGGATTACTGTAGTTATAGTTATAGAGTAATATATGATAGAGGGTAAGAGAGCCAGTGAGGGGTGGCAATTATACAAATGAATAAATGGATCGGAAGAAACGTAGTAAACATAGAGCAAGCGACTGATAGAATATTATTAGTAGAAGCAAAAGCTTAAATAACAAACTTGGTCATTACTCAGGTATGTGTGACACTATGCAATAATACGGAGGAAGAAGTCGACGGGTAATACAATCAATTAGAGTAAATAATTGTGGGTATTCTTGAAAGGAAGCATTTGATAATGATGGATTGGAACATTACAGTAGGTGAAGGAAGAGATGATTGGACACTACCCGGTCTGTATGACCTATTCCTCTGCTAACATTCGGGAACTTAGGCGTTGATTGGAATTGAGCATGTCTCTCACTTTTTTTATATTTTTATCGCAGTGTTGTTGATGGTTATCAAGGGCGTTCCTTGTCGTCAACCTCCTCTCAGCCCTCCGGGAACCTCTTGTGCAAGTGAAAAACCATTCCTTGAAACATTGCTTCATTTCCATAAGCATTATTAACCATGGTCATGGTCTCTGAACCTGATTTTCTGAGCTTATCACAATATTTAATCGCAAATCTTTACTCCATGGAATGTGGCATTGCAAAGTTGAGACCTCACCCTCATACAGGTGTCCATTCTAGCCGCAATGCACACAATATACGAGGGTGGTTCAATAAGTACCCGTGTTGGAAATGAAGAAAACTTTTTTTTTTATTTTTCAACATAGTCCCCTTTTAGAAAGATACACTTCTCCCAACGTTCCGGCCATTTTTTTGGCCCCTCCCAAAAATAGGATGAGTCGAACTCTCCAAAATACGCCTCTGTCTCGGCGATAACTTCCTCGTTTGAGCTAACTTTTTTTCCCACGAGCCATTTCTTCTTGTTAAGGAATGAGAAAAAGTCTCAGGGAGCCAGATCGGGTGAATACGGGGGGTGCAGCAGCAATTGATAACGTAGTTCATGCAGTTCATGAAGTTGACAGCCGGATCAGCTTGTTGTCCACCGTGAGCAATCGCGCCACCCATTGGGCCGACAATTTTTTCATCGGCAATTTATCATGTAAAATATTAATTGCCGTTCCGGTCGACACACCCACGGTCTCTGCTACTTTGCGCACTTTTGTTCGTCGCTCAGTGAGAATCATGGCGTGGACTTATTGAATGATTTCCTCGGTAACCACGTCTGCCGGGCATCCTGGTCACTCCTCATCAAAAACAGATGTTCGCCCAAGTTTAAATTAGTTGAACCAATATCTAACTGTGGTCATAGATGGCGAAGTGTCCCCATAAACAGCATCCAACTTTGCTTTTATCTCCTCGCATTTCTTCCCATCTAAAAACAAAAAGCGAATTACGGAACGATGCTGCTCTTTTTCCATCTTTGCGAAAATCACGAAAGATGTCGGGGATCGAGATGGTGCGGGGGCTAACGTACTGGCTTCCCACCCTGAGGGCGCGGGTTCAAATCCCGGCGGTGTTGAATATTTTTCAGAGGTATCTCGATCCCTACTTGAGGTGCTTTGTGGAGGGCACTTTGAGTGAGTACGCCGTCCGTCGGATGGGACGTTAAGCCGCGGACCCCTTGGCGCCTTTCGTAAAGAGTAGGCTAATGCCGACGCCGGGTTTATCTCCACCCTTCATCCTTTCCTGTCCTTCCCCTATGGCGCAAATGACCTTAGCTGTCGGTCGCCTCCCCTCAAAACTACTACTACGAAAGATGTCTTGCTGGAATGGCTGCCAAACCCAAACTAACTTTTAAATCAGTCTGAAATTTGTTTCACCGTTGTTTGATAGATGGCAGCGCACGATGATAACGTAAACTTCCCTCAGGAATGCCCTTTGTCGTCAAACATGGGTACTTATTGAACCGTCCTCATAATGACCCACAGACAAGTGATACTGGTCGCCGTGCTTTCCTGATGCCTCCCTCCACCTCTCATAATAAAAATCACTCCACTCCAGCCATCCACGTTGCTGGGAAAAAAATCATTCATTTTTGGGGCCAACCCTAGAGAAGATTGCACTCTTTGGGCATGTTTAGGTCTTTTGAAAACTCACTGTGACAAATAACTACTGTCGGAAACAAATTGCACAATTTCTTATGAAAAATGTCTACTTTGGATCTCCTAGGTAGTCAACCAAACATACACCCAGGATCAATTTCCAGTACGGGGCGGCAGCGTGTTGGTCAACGCACAGCAACATCGACGCAAGCTACTCAGCTCATTGGTGGAGGCATTTCCCCCACCCTATTCACCTCATCAGTAAGTAGTGATCTCTTTTTGATATATGCTAGATTATGTATGGATTTTCTAGGTATCCTCATCTGTATCTTTCTCTCATTAAGATCTATTAATTTATTGATAAACATCTGTTTGAATGTCTTTGAAAGTTCATGATTATGCTAGTCTACGTTACTTAAATCTTCACAGTGTTATATAAAATGCAGTACAATGATGTAGCATATGTGTACCAGTTGTATATTGCCAGAAAGAGCTAAATACATGGTTCAAAATCATTAATTGCAATCACTTGGCAATACTTTAGTTTATTGATTTTTAGCTAGAGGAAACCACATGGAAGAAGCTGAAAGACAAGAAAAAAATGAGTGTTTGGCCAACTTTCAACAATCATAAATGAAAAACTTTATTCAAATAGGCAGGAAATTTCACGAGAAACAAATGAAATATATACTTATTCCATTCATTAAATTGTGCATTTATATCAATTACTTATAATGATATCTATGGGTTCACAAGATCTGTATCACAGCTCTCAATTTAATAATCTACATTTATTTTAATAATGAAAATGGACATTTCATGTAAGGCTTCATATTACTTCTGCTGTTTTTTACCTTTTGGGATCTGGCCGAAATGGATGGAACCCTTTCAGGGTAGCTAGGAGACTGGGAGAATTTGACTATGTCTGAAAGAGTGATCAAGGCCTGCTGTCATGAATTACTTCCTTGGTACTAGCTCAAATAATACCATTATCCTAGCCTCATTGAGTGAGTGCTATATTTGGAAAACTGTTGAAGTTCCTTGAAAGCTCTTATGAAACTATTGCTCCAATAATTGGAAAAAGTTAATGTTCTAACTTTTTACATTAATTACTCAAGGACTGTGATATCAACCTTACAAATGAGTAGATATTTCTTGAAATAATCATTATAAAGTCACATTTGAATAGTTAGATTTGCTTAACGCAAAATTTTTGTTTTTCCGAACAAAACAGTTTTCTATTTATGAACACCTAAAGTTGGCTAAATATGCATGTGACTTTGTTGTTGTATCTTTGCATGAGTTTCTTTTGTTTAAAGCGATGGCTATAAAATTCATGGCTATGATTTTGTGTTATTTGTTAAGTGCATGCATGAATACATCAGATTCCAATTTACATTTAGCTGATAGACAAAAGTGAGGAGCATAGCATTCTTCCTCCAGTCCAGTCCAGAGTTCTCTCATTTTGAATTGGAGAATACTTACGCTCAACATAAGATTTTTTATCAAGCCAGACGCAAGGGAAATATGGGCTGCTGTCAAGCAAATTATTGTAAAACTAAAATAATTGGAAGTCCTGCTTGTAGAATATTACTGTCTTGTACTACTGTGTTGGATTACTTCAATAATTCCATATTTGTATTAGTTTTTCAGAAATATATTATTAGATTGATTAGTGTTTATTGTTGTGCATTATGTGTAGTTTACTTTATTAATGCATGTATATGGTATATCAATGAAAATGCGTTATCATCGTGGAGGGTTTTGTTCCAGAAAACCACTGGCAGTAAATCAAAAAGTGCAGAATATTACAAAATAGTTGTGCATGAATTAGCTAAGCATTTTTTTTCAAATGTGAGTAGCCTGTGTGTGGATTATGCGTCTCAAGGGTGGTATTATTAAAGAGCCCTCATCAAAAGCACAATGGATGACTAGTTTTGTGTGGAATATTAGAAAGTATTTTATTTATTTATTTAACTGGAATAACCCTTTGCATAAAGAAAGGCAAAAAACATATATTGGTTCCACCTTTATAAAAGGGAAAAAAAACAAATACAATTGGGTAAAAATAACATAAAGTTGATATTGACTTTTACAGATATTCACATAGCATTAGCATTCTAAAATTCTTCCGATATTTTTAATTGCATTTTTTTAAGGGATCCTGGTGAGATAGAAAGTTTGTCAATATAATCACAACTGTTGGCATCTCTCATAATCTGGTTTATAGGCGAGTGGTTGGTGTAGTTTTATGCCTGATGTCTAATTTCAAAGAGTGCTTCATACCTTGTGTTATGTGAAGGTACTCGGAAAGTTATTGCCCTTAGGAGTTCTAAGGAATCAATCTTGTTTTGCAGTAATTTATAAAGAAAAGTTGTGTTATTAAATTTTCTACGTTTATGCAAGGATGGAAGATTTAGTAGAGATAACATTTCATGGTAACTATAAAGATCTTTGTAAAGGTTGAATTTGAATGCAATTTTGCTCACAAATTTCTTTTGAACACATTCGATTGTATGAATATGGAGTTTGTGGTAAGGTGACCAAACAGTAGAGCAGTATTCACAGAGTGACCTAACTAATGAGAAGAACAGAACTTTATAAGGCTCTACATGTTTAAAGTTTTTACAGTATCGGAAGATTCGTATGCTTTCAATCCAAGCGATTTGTATGCTTTAGATTGAAAATAGTTATGATGTTGATTGAATGTTAACTGTGAGTCAAATATAACTCCAAGGTCTTTTATATTTGTTAATTGGGCCATAGGATAGTTGCTTAGTTTATATTCATGATGCTGTAGAATCCTTTTCTGGCTGAATGTTACAGAAAAGCATTTTTTAAATTGAAAGTTAAATAGTTATGCTCACACCAGTTTTGAAGCCTTTAAAGGCAGTTTTGCAGATAAAGGTGATCATCAGTTGATTGTAGTGTTAAAAAAATATAAGTCATCAGCATACCAAAGAAAAGGAATTGGGTCGAATGCGATTATAATATTGTTTATAAATCAGTTAAATAATAGTGGCCCCAGATGTGATCTTTGGTGAACACCTGATGATGGATAGAGACATTTACTTTTGGATGCATTAATTTTTACTACATTTTCTCTGTTGGTCAAGTAACTTTCCATCCAGTCAAGTAAGGTACCGCTCATTCCCAATGCATCCAACTTTTTAATAAGAAGCTCATGACTAACGGTATCAAAAGCCTTATTGAAGTCAGTATATACGACATCTGTTTGTAAGTTTTTTTTCATACCTTCTATTAGATACTTTTGAAAAACCAAAAGATTAGTTAGAGTTGATCTTCCTTTGGTAAAATCATGCTGCTCAGGGATAATGATATAATTAAAGATAGGTGTAGCGCTTATCTACAACCAATGATTCTAAGACTTCTGCTATTATTGAGAGCTTGGCAGTCGGACGATTGTTAGATACATTATTTCTGCAACCCTGCTTATGTAGTAGTACTATATATGTGGATTTAAGTGCGCTATGAAAAATTCCTGTAGTGAGGGATTTATTGAACAGTATATGCAAAGGATAGAGTAATGGCGCGAGACACATATTCAGAAGTAGTGCTGGGATTTCATTAGGACCAAAGCCTTTTTGGAGGTCAAGTTGGCAGAGTTTGGTTTTGATGTCTTCTACTAAGATTGTTATAGATGAGATAGAAATTGAGGTGTGAGTATGAAAATTGCGCAGTGGAGTACTAGCATGTTTTACATACACAGATGAAAGATACATTGCAAAACGGTGTGCTATGTCATCATATGAACTAGCAGAACGATCATTAAAAAGCATAACATTGGGTAGTCTGTCCATCTTCCTCACACTGCTGACTTGATTCCAAGTGTTTTGAATTTTGATGGATAACTGACTCGCGTAGTGTTATGTGTCTGTTGTAACAATTCCTTATTAATTTAGCACATTCTGATCTTAATTGTGAAAATTTATCATAATCAGATTGCAATCCAGTTTGTTTATATAGTTTGTGCTGTAATGTCTTCCTACCAATAAAATTTTTCAGTTCAAAGGTAAACCACCTAGGGAAACTACTAGTGTTATAGGTTTTAATTGGAGTAAACAACTGGATACCATGGTATATAATATCATAAAAGTTATTAAAAGCCTCATTTGTGTTGAGATCAGAGACGAGTTTGTAGCACCAGTTGATATTTAACAAGTAGTTATTCAGACCACAGAATTGCATTTCTTAAAGTCATATTTCCACAACATAAAATCAATTACCTGATTCGGACATAGCAGTTGAAGGGGAACATTTATGGCGGGATGATGGGGGTCGCGTGTTAGTAGAGGATTATTATCCTGGGAAATGGAAGTAAAGTCTGAATTTGTGAAAATTAGGTCTAATAATTTTCCATTATAATTATGGATGTTGTTAACTTGTTGAAATTACAAGTAGCACACAGTCTATCAGCGCAGGAGCAGGCAGAGAGAAGGTTGAACTGGATGACTGATCTACAGAGTTCAGTAAATCCCAGGAAAAGACTTAAGGTATATAGAAATCACCCATTATTAAAACCTCAGAATAATTATGAGTTGATGACATTTTCAATTGCCTCACAATAAGCATGATGTGCATCAATTAAGGAGTATGGAGGCAAGTAAACTCTGCTAATCAATATTTTTGATTGAGAAGTTTAAATTCAAACAAAAAGTGATTGAAGATTAAGGTCACATTCCACCTAATTGCACAGGTATTTAGATCTCACTGCAATCAGGACTCCTCCACCACTGCATTTCGAGCTGATAAAAACACTTCGATCTCTCCTGTAGATGATGAAGTCACCAAGACTTAGTTCACTACTTAAAATATTGGGATTAAGCCAAGTCTCAGTGAGGGCTATTACATCGAAATCACAGTTTAGAATAGAGTCTCTCAAATCAAGTAACTTATTGCGCAAGCCTCTAACATTTTGATAATAGGCTTAAAGATTCAGTTGATTTAATTGAATTGCCTTTGTTAGCTCTGTCTTGGCACAGGGCGAACCTTCAGAAAAAATAATGTCTCTCCTGAATGTTTTACATTCATTAGAAAAGTAGCAATAATGGGATGATGGTCAGAGAGATGTGAGGGGATTGTCCTAGTAGTTACTTCATTACCATCAAAATTGGAAATGAAAACTTCAAGTGAGGTAGAAGAGTTTGTAGTTATGTAAGTGAGTTCCTTATGTACACACAAGTTATAAGATTGAAGTATATTCAGAAATTCAGTATTATCAGTTGTGTTCGCCAACATGTCTATGTTAAGATCACCAGTAATAATTATCATACCATTGGGATACTAAAAACAAAGGGAAGTTTCCCATGGGTGCACTGTTTAAAGAACAAAGGGTTACAGAAAATTAGTTAGCAATAAAAGACATCGCAAATCATTCAAAATTGTGCTCATCTAACAAATGTTAAAAGGGAATAACATATATGGGATAATCAAATATTTCTTTTGAAAGCAACATGACACCACCATTTTTACAGTTGGATTGGCCGAACACATCAAGAACCGTAACCTGCGAGTTTGAAGGATGGCAATTCATGGTTCAACAGCCAATGTTCACATAAACATAGAAAGTCGGGTTGATAGTTGTCTAGCAGTATTTTTAATTCAGAAATTTTGTTTCTAACACACTGAATATTTATGTGTAGGATCTTGAGAGGTATAATCCTCTCAGATATCCTGCTGCCTGGTCAGACTAGATTATTCATGTTTTTGTGAAGTTCCTCTTTTGACGTGGAGGCCATGCCATGGTTTCGGGTGAACATATGCTTTACTTGTGTAGACGAGCAGTTAATTGATGGTGAGTTGACCATAGGTTCGACTTTTAAGTCTGTGATGTCAGCAGCCTCATCGGCAACTTGTAGGATATTGTCCCTCGCTAAGACTTCCATGGGGGAAGAGTGGTTTCGAGGGAAGTAATAGAATGGCATGACGGCAACATTTTCAGGCCAGGAAGATTCACTCTGAAGCAATTCTCTGCACAAATCTGCAGCAGAGACACGGAAGGAAGCGTATTCACCCTTGGCTTCAAGTTAAACCTCTTCAAGGTTGCTTTTCGCGGATCGGCTCAGAAAAGAAAGAATTTCATCCTCCATAGTGGTCATTGGTTGAATTTCCCACACGTGAATATGACATTCTTGTGATGTACCCTTAAATGAACAGTCACTAACATCCTTTAACCTTACCGTGCATGATTTTACAGCACCTTGCCCGTGAGTGCTTACATCAATAAAACTATCGTTGTTGTTTGCGTCACCAAAAGCCGATTTCAAAACATCTACCGTGGCACCCTCACCGTTCAAGAAAAACACAGAACTAGAAGGTATGGATAACATAACCAATTGAGATTTATGAATATCACGAGGTATCTTATTTTTAAAACTTGGGCCGGATAAGGCAACATCCCCAGGCGCATTTTCCTCTGCATCAACGCAGGTATCCTTCCTTACCAATGGAGCCGAGTGAGACAATTGCATCTGCCGTGGTTCCAGGACCTCAGCAGGTCTTGTGGTCGCTTTTAAGCCAGCAAAATCAGTTTTCAATATTTGAATATCGGCTGCCATTTTGGACAGGGAGACCTTAGATATTCGACAGCTCAAACACTTCCAAAAAATGTCTCAGTTGTCCTTAAGTGTCCGTAAAAACACATCATGTACTTAAAATGAAAAATACACGAACAAATATCGCATGAGACCATTTGGTCCAGTCGTTCAACAGCTTTTACTCAGGAGCTACACAGACTTTCATCACCATGATGCACCATCTTGTTGACTAAAAAAGTTTTGTCATAGCTGTTACATTAGTTTTCTTCAGCCATTGTATCAACTTATAATAAGTTTTCTCTTTCACCTATTGTTCACATAAAGTGAGTATTATACATTTGTGTCACACACTTACAGACAATTATATATGTTGGAGTGAAATCAATAAACCTGGTACCACATATGCATTAAACATTAAGTTAACATTGTAAGATAAATTGCATTTTGTGTAACTAATTATGTGGATAAAAAATGTGTGATCACTCTTTATTTAATAGCATCAAGGATAGAGGGATTGTTAATGTTTTATAATGATGTGAAAACAGGGTAAAAATCCCACTGTTATTTTTATAAATTTAATAACGTGATGGCAGTGTATATAATAATTGTGATGCTTATAACTAGATACTAGTAGATTATTATACGATTATGAGCTATGCAAGTGACTGACACACTCATGATTTACATGGGAGAGGCTTATATATTTGTGAAATTATATCAATATCCACTTGTGCCCTTGTGTGTTAGGGTTGTATTCGAATATTTGTATACACATTCGTAAAATCATTTCATTATCATTAGACATTTTGGCCTGCTGTAGGGGGTGTTAAAAATGATACTGTCCAAGATATTACCTGGCACTGTGCAGGATATGCAAAGTTCAGTGACTCGAAGCACTTTCAATGGAAGGTTTTCATTTACACAGAAATTATTTATGCATGTGATTTTTAAAAACTGAGGCATGATGAGAGTTTGGGAAGCCCTATTAATCTAGTTTTGAAGGCAGGACATTCCCTCTCTCTCATGTCGTTGTTACTCAAAATATGGTACGCAATCATCCCTGAGTATATCATCTCCTACGAGGAATAATTTACCATAATCAACAATGACTTGACAATGCAAAGTCGGTGTTCCCAGGTTAAATGATCAATCTGAACTACTTCCCTGTGTCTGCTTTGGGGGATATGGGAAATTGACAGGAGAAACTGCTGCATACAAGTAGTGTAGTGGCATCTGGGTCCCTACGCTAGAGATAAACATTGACCTCTCCCTCCGCAGTCCATTCCTTTCAGTCGTAACCACTTTGTATCAATTGCATCACACCTCCCTGCCTATTCAACTAACCATCTAATTTTTAAGTCTTTTTCCCACCCCTTACTCTCTCCAAACTTTTTGCTAATGGCAAAGACAAACAGGATACCCTTTTTAAATCAGGCGTCTAAAAACTTTATTGCGATAATTGCAACACACATTGTGTTGGTCAAAGTGAGAGGAATTTCAAAACGCGAGCCCAAGAACATGCCAGGTGTCACAAAAAGTCAAGCCCCAATTTCCTCTGTGCAAAACACCTCTTAGATTGTAAACATGATAGCAGTTTTGTCCCAGAAGTACTACATATCCTCCCTAAAGGATGAAAAATGGGCCCTCTCGTGCTAATCAAGATTCGAAGGCACTTGGCAAACCCCAATACAACACCTTGTATTGAGCAACTGTACGCCCATCCCTCCCCTCTTCATTCCTAAAAAGTGGCCTCAAGGCTAAACAAACCCAACAGTTCAATGCACTCAGTCACATCTACGCCATGACCTTACCCTAAACAACGGCATAACTGTGATCACTGCCGTTTTTCCATTTTGTTTTCTCTTTCCTCGACCACTGACTTTCATTTCCAAATAATCCTCCAACCCTACACAGCTACCCCTCTCCTCAGAGGTAAACAAATCCAAAGGTTTTAGCCACCTCCCCTCCCATAAACCCAAACCAGACTCGATGCTTAGTCATAAGCAAGGCAGCACCACCTCTTCTTACTTTAACCAAAAAAGCCACAACCTCCCCCCTTCAAAGGTGCGTATTCAACAGCTGTATTTGTAACTTGTACGTGATGATGCTGCAAGTCAGAGAAACACGTTGTATGGTGAAAAAAAAGTCTGTCAAAAATGACAAATTCATTTCATATGGGCATGAAACAATTCCATGTAATGGAGTCTGAAAGAGTGAAGTATATGGATTGTTTTTGTTTTTCAACATAATCTCCTCTTAGCTCAATGCAATTTTCCCAGCATTTCTCCAATTTTTTTTAACTGTACAAAATATAGGATTTTGGGGTGGTCCTCCAAATAGTCATCCATGGTGGCAGTGACCTCTTTGTCCCGCATGAATCATTTAATAATGAGACATTTTTTAAAGTTTGGAAAAAAGTCATTAGGGGCCAATATGTTGTAAATACAGTAGATTTTGTAATCATTCAAACTTAAATTCCATGATTTTTGCCATCAAAACCATGCTGATGTGCTCTCGTGGATTGCCTGGACAGAAGTGAATTTTTTTGTCAACCAAATGATGTTTTTCTTAATTTATTCACTAAATCATTGCAATAATTACCCTGAGTACTCGACATTTATTGTTTGTCCTTTTTGATACTAATCGATGTAGATGATTCGCTATGCACACCATAAGCCAGTGCCCATCCATCACCTTATTGGCCAATTTCACCGTCTTCACTTCACCACACGAGCCACATTGTTATAAACCAGCTGTTTGGGTGTTCCATTTTCTCTGTAGTGCAGTGGAGTATATATGTGTCAACCACTTTAATGGATCAGTGAGGAATCTTGTCAGGGTTGCAATGGGAGGGTGCCAAACCAGCCTCTGAATCACCGTATTTTCTCATCGATAACGTGTGTGTTATCTATACAAAAATGTTCAGATGGCCAGCGGTATGTAATGAAAATTGAAAAAAATCCAAATGTTTACAAACCAATGTGCCCATTAATTTATAAGAGAGTTTTGCAAAAATAAATTAGTCTGGAAGCATGCCTTTCTAATTGCATTCTATTTTATACAGATCTGCTACTAAGAAAAAGTAGAAACATACAATTGCTATGCTTAATTTATTTTAATACGTAGTACTTCTTTATTCTAATTCATGGTACTTTACGTGTATGTGAAGTACGTCGTATTATATATGATAGGATAGGTAGAGCACTCGAATCCAAGAAATTCGTCAATCACAATTAGATGAATTAAGTGCATTTATTATCTCTTCAGGCAAATCACCGAGTTCCCTCTCCGAAGTTAACTCTTCCTCATCTTCTAGCACTGTCATTGAAATATTGCCTAAAGCTTTTTCAAATCCATACTTTACGCATGTCCCTCGGACACTCTGCCAACTTTCCAGGATCCACTGGCTTATGTCTTCATAAGACACTCTTTTAATCCTTCCCGATTCTGTGTAGTCTTTCATACCAGGCATCATCCACTTTTCCCAACTGGAACGTAACTTTGATTTAAAAGATTTATTATTGGATAAATCCTGGCAGCCTCACAATTTCCTTTTTCTTTCGCAAAATTGATGACTTCTTGCTTTAACATCGCTGTGAACGATTTTCTTCTCCATGGGTAATTTTCTTGAGAAAATTCTAGATTACGAAAGCTTAACTCAATTCAGGTTTGAAACAATTGCCACGAAGGCGGCACTTTTATAGAACTTGGTGGGTGTCTAGAGCAGCTGAGCACCGGTACTAGCAAAGCAAAGCAAACAAAACAACATTCCATTTCATTTTTTATCTCATTTTTTTATATTTGATTTGCTGAAAGTTTATTTATATAGCAAATAAAAGGGCACACAAACCTGTGTCTTGTTTTGACTTAAAGAGTCATAGGAAGAAAGCAATAAGGCGGCATATTGTGTTTGCTTGTATATATTGTATATTTTTTTATCCTTCGCTTGTTTGGAATTAATTTCAATCTCCTGGCTCTAATCTTCTGTACACTTATGGTAGATATAGCTACTGGTAATTATGATCTCATATATTCATTGGTTGTTGCCATCTATTAGTATATGGTTATAGATGTATTTTGGTATACACTTATCCCAATGGTGTTTCCACTTTTTGAAACAGTCCTGGAATGCTTATAAGCTCATCCATTGAATTTTTCTCCATCTCTGGAGTGGTGGCAAATATTTTTCCTTTTAGTGAGGTTTTAAACTTAGGGTGATAGGAAAAAGTTACATGACACCAGTAGGGTGGGTGAGTAAGCTCAGTGGTCTTGTTTTGGGCTTAAAAACTCAGGAGTTCTGAGAGATAAATGAACCGGTACGTTATCGTGTTGAAAAAAACCACTTGCTGCTCCTCCCAAGTTCTGGCCATTTTCGCCTGATTCTCTCTCTGAGGCATATCTTAACCCCCAGGTATTACTTTGTGGTGACTGTCTTGCATTTAGGTAGGTATTCATGATGTGTAACCCCCAGTTGCATTGAAATAAAGTCAATATCACCTTGACATTTGAGTGAACTTTGCGGGAGGTTTTGTGGGGTGGGGGCATGATTCACCAATCCATTGTGGAGATTGCATTTTTGTTTAGGGTCCACATACATAGCCCCATGACTCATCATCTGTTACAGCCCTGGAATCCTCTTCAGCCTGATCAAACAGTTCCTGACAGTCTTGAACATGATGTTGTTTCTGGTCTGCTGTCATCATGCAAGGCACAAATTTATCGGTGACATGATGCATCCTGAATGTTTTTGTCAGGATTTCATAGCACGAACCAATTGAGATGCCACACACACTCTTCTGTAAGTTCCCTGACAGTTAAACGTCAATTTGCACGAACGAGAGCGTTTCTTGATTTGGGGGTTGTCAGTCAATGCTGATGGTCTTCTGGAATGCTCATCATCGTCCACTGATTGTCGCCCCTTTTTGAACCGGATAAACCACTCATAACACAGTATATTTCATAGCTTCCTCACCATAAGCCTTGGTAATCAACTCAAAAGTTTCCATGAAGTATTTGCCGAGTTTCATGCAGAATTTCACAGAACAATTGCTCCTCCTTCAAAGAGCTCATTACTTCAGATCCGATTTTTCGCCTCACTGCGTGAACACCCCTTGACGTAAATAGCCATAACTAAACGAAAAAACAGGTATCAATAAAGTAGTTGAAAGTGGTTATTAGGTAAGTTTCCGCAGGCACAGCACTTCCAAGTGGATTAAAAAATGACCAAAAAAGTTGGGGAACTTTTTAAGCAGACCTCGCAAGCCATATTATGGAGGGTTTACTGTATACTGACCAACGTAATAATGTTACCTGATCCAAATCCTGTAGAAGACATCAAGTAGCCTTCATTAAGATGGACCATATACTCGGATTCTAGACCCTGGAAATGATCACCCGTCCCTTTGCAGTGGTTTGGCAATGACTCTTAGAGCTTTTTGCATGATTGTTTAAACATGTTAACGAATAACTACCACATTAAAGCACATTTGCATAAATGTTATCATCCTGATGAAATTTATTTGGTTAGCTATGTTATAATTATAAATTAACAAATATTCAATATTTCTTAGAGCCTGCACGGTTTGTTCCTCCAATGCCTTGACTCCCCCTGAATGGACACACTTCTCATTGGTTTGAACACAACAAAGAAAATAATGTGTAATATCCTGCATATTTAACCTTCTGCCTGAGCATTGACCTGCATTAAGTGTTCTTAAAAAGAGAAAGCCCTATAGGTGTCCCCAATGAGGAAGTGCTGTCTTTTGCCACAGGAATGTCAAATGCAAAGCTTCTTATTTGCAAAAAATCCTGCTATTTCTAGACCACCCCTAGTTGCCACCCATTTCTTAGTCTGGAAGAAAGATGGTTTCATCCTCTGCTAGAAGCCAGTATTAATAATAGCCTCAGACTTAGAACCCCAAAACCTGAACTTTATTTTAATGGAATATTTTAAAATTTGATGTAAATTAATAACATTTTTGTAGCTGCTATGCTTTTTTCTGATGAGCTTGGCTGGATATAGGTGCAGAATTATCAGTTACAGTATTCAAAAAGGGAAAATGCATTTACTGCCAATCTTAATGTGCAAATAAAAAACACTGTAAACTAACCTGAAGGTCGGTTTGTTAGGTGATGGTAGAGTTCAACCAGTACCAAGCCTAATGGCTTGTGATATTCGCACATCAGGGTAGAGGGGCTAGCTCCTTTCCCTGTGCCAGCTATGGTTTCCCTGGGAGATGTGGTACCCAAAAAATCACACAGCTTGGGTGGAGCTAAGGGTGCCCAAAGAAGCATGCCTGGGAATCGAACCAGGCCTTCCGGTGAGTAGTCCAATGCCCTACCCTTGGACTATGGCACCCATGCTTTCGAAAATGAAAAGTTTGAATTCCCTGAATTTGTCATATCCAACGTATGAAAACTAATTATTATAAGCTATTTCTAATTTGATTTAAATTGACGATTGACCATATTTATAATTCATGGTCATCATGAAACACTCAATTGAGGCAAAACTTAAACTGTGATTTCTAGAAAGGGAGAAAGTGGTTCCATGTTTGAATTTCGTAAGACCTTTGAATGTGACTGTATGTTAGTCACTCACAACCAGTAATGTTATCCTAATTGTTTATTCATTATGTTATTTTTATAACTATTAATTTACCTGTAAATCTATCGTCCACATTACATATCAGTGCTTACAAATAGTAAAATCATTATTTTGCGACTCTTATGTTGGTGTACATTTGACAACTATTTACATAATTTTCTCAGTGTTTGTAGAGCTTCTATTTCATTGCTGTGTTGTTTCCCTTGATGTACTTATCCTAAAAGTAAAATTTTTTTGGTTTGTTAGAATTTGTGAAAGCATGTTGGTTATGGAAAATTCTATTTTAAAGCATGTTTTTGAATGGTAATGATAAACAGGTTTGTTTGGTTGTAAATTTTATTTGGTTCAATTTATTTATTCTATGTAGGATGTTGCTCTCCCATTTGATTTATAAGCAATTTTATGAAGTTAAACTGTCTTCTAGTAAATGTTAGGAAAAATTTGGTTAACATTTTTCTGATAACTCATTTTGTTGCTGCTAAATAGGAGATGTTGTAATCCTGCATAGTCTCAATATTATATTTTTGCCCTTAGGGAATTATTTACAGTATGATTGATATGTTTGGATTTACTGGAATTACCCCCTACAATAGCCACTATGTGTGGCTGTTGTAAGGGGTAATTGTTTTTTATTCACCTAATTATAATTTTTTGTTGAAGTAGAAGTATGAAGGCTTTCTCTCATATGATTTCTTCAGTAAGACTGTATTCTTCTTTGGAATGGAATAAATATTTTTACTTAACCTGGTTATATGTCATGTATCTTTTTTTATTTCATATATAGTCATTAGTTATGTTTTCTAGTGTTTCATATTCTACATTTATGCATTAGCACTTGTTTTCCACACCCATTTCCCACATGTTCACATGTTTCCTTCTTTGGAGTTATTTTTCAAAATTCATCTCTTGTCTTTATTACGAGTCTTCTTCCTTTGGTCTCTTCTAAACTTGTCTATTGATGCTACTATCCCATGGTAGCATTATATAAGGGGAGCAATCATCTATTCCAATGAGTAATAATGGTCAGGTTCAATTGTTCCCTGCTCAACCTTGTGGAAATTCCTTTTAATAAAATTAAGAATACAAAGTAACTCTCCACTGTCCTTTATTAGCGTACAACCGGTTGTACCTGATGATGACGCTTGAGCGTTGAAACCGGTTGTACGCTAATAAAGGACAGTGGAAAGTTACTTTGTATTCTTAATTTTATTATAATGTTCAGGTTATTTATATTACATATTAGTTATTGTCTTAACTATTTTCATACTGGACTAAGTTTACCATGTTTTTTTTATATTATCCAACATTTTCAGTTCTATGAGATTACCATTCTCTTTGACTCAGTGGAGAATGTTTGTTCACATTGATTATTTTTTGCAGATCTGGTACCTCGTATGGTTTGTTCTTCTAAATATGCATTGAAAAGTCTTGTCAAAGTTACATTTTAGTCTCATTTTGTTGTTGACTTTTTTCCTCTAAATTGCATTGATTGCGGATAATTCTACAGTGCTTAAAATTCCGTGTTTTCCAGTAATCTGAATTTTATCTAATCACTAGAACAATGACATTCCCAAATGAACAAATACATTAAAAAAGTGATTTCTTAACATTGACTTTTTTCCGGCTTAAATCTCACAAGCCTCATCTTGTAGCTTTGTTTTTTTTGCTGCGTCCAAACTTATCTATATCAAAATGTCCTTCATAATTTCCCTCAACTTCATCTTCAGCCTTCACTGATGAGTTCATTTTTAAAACAACCTTTCATTGCAAATGCATCCACCCAGAAATGAACTCCAGAGGATATGGCTTGTAGTCAAGTTTCTCTTAGTCCACCCTCTGGAGTTATTTACTGTATGTGTGTTCTAAACTGTCCACTGAACTGAAACTGAACTAGTTTTTAAAGTTTTATCCTTAATGATAGACCCTATTTTATTTAGCCTTAAAAGTTGCTAGTCTGCAATTTAACTGACCTTCCCTAATCTAGCAGTGAACTTTTTGCCGTAGCCATACAAATTAGTGGTGTGACTCTAGCAATTTAACATAATTGTTTGAACTTATCATGGTTTCATACTGCATATTCATGACCAGCATTATTGGTGTCATATTTTGTCGTCTTCTGCTTTCCACCCCAAAAGATTAAAAGCATTTAATGTTTATGTTGATTTATTTTCTTGAATACTACTCCTTAACTTTCTTTTTTACCTTTTTTAAGGTTATTGCAGAATAATTAATTACTCTACTTGACAGATGATAGACAGCTATAAATATTATACTATCCTGGTGTTTCTTGAATGTTTTTGATCAATTCTCATAGTTCAAACATACTAGTCTCTTGATCTAACCATGCTTCTTGTATACCATTCCTAACACCTGATTTAGAAGGGTAGTTTTATATTTTTATATTGCGGCACCTTAGCATCAATTTCTGGTAACTTATCTGTAATTGTTCTTCTCTAGAAATATTGCAATCTCTAGATATTATGTTGCAAATAGTGTGAATAGAAAGATTTTTATGAGCCAGTGCCAACATAGGTAAAAGAATTTTTTTGAACCAATATTGATACCTAATTTTACTTGTATTTGATTTTCTAATGTGTCTCTGTCTATCCTAGCAATGTAATATATTGAAATGTTAGTCAGACGGGCACCATCTTATCTTTAAGTTGTTACAGGAATGGGACTAGAATTAAGAATGTGGTGTGGTTCAGGTATTTTGACTGAATATTGTGTTTTTATTTTTCCTGACTGAAATGTCAATCAGTGGAGGCCTAATTTAGCAGCTCTCCAGCTCCAGTTTAATCTATACCTAATTGATTTACTAACACCCCTTAATAACATAATGGGGATTTCTGTAGTAATCATGTACTAACATGCTTCTTGCATGAAGTGTCAGAGGTAACTAACCAAATGAAAGCCTGATCTGGATCTTGAGTAACATGCCTGCTGATACTCAGTCAAATCAAGTCTTGATCATGGTATTCATTTCCTGTTTTTCTTGAAAAGCTATGAAATTTACTTAATTTTAACCTTTAACTTTTCCATATTAATGTTATAATCTCTAGTCTATGCATATACAATGGAGCCTATTTAATGTGATCCTCTGTTTTATGATTTACCCATTTATAATACCATTTTAATTAATTCAATTTTTTAAAAATAGATGCTTGATCAGTGAATCGCCAAATATTTGGCAAGTTTTTATTAAAATCCCTGATAAAAGGCTGGACCATGAAAGTAAACCAAAGTTAATTCGACTGTGTTTGGTGTGACATGGTGGAACACCATTCTATAAACAAAGAGCACAGTTTGTATGTCAGTGAGCTCTTATAGCCTTGAAAAATTTGAAAAAATGAGAAATATTCCACAGTGGCCATAATAGAATGTGACATCAAGTGTGGGAACACTGTATACAGGAACAAATAAAAGCCAAGCCAAGAACAGGTGCGATTCTGTGGGTTTTTGGGGATCTTATGTAGGAATTGTCACTTATGCATTGCTAGCACACTACAAAGGCTTACCTGTTTGAAGATTATGAATGTATATGGCATTTATTTCTTGTTACATTTCAAATACCACCATGAGCCTTTCTGCTGGAATTCCCATGAATTTTCTTTGCTGTCTTGCGAGCACTCGTTGGTTAAAATTCTGCCTGGGTATATTGAATCATCCTTGTGCTAAATTATTTTGTTTTGCACTCCAAATGTTTCCACTTCAGTAGTAGTATTTAGGGGAGGCAACCGGCAGCTGAGGTCATTTGCGCCATAGGGGATGGACAGGAAAGGATGAAGGGTGGAGAGAAACCCGGCGTCAGCATTAGCCTACTCTTTGCAAAAGGCACCTAGGGATCCACAGTTTAACGTCCCATCCGACGGACACAAAGCACCTCAAGTAGGGATTGAGATACCACTGAAAAATATTCAACACTGCCAGGATTTGAACCCGGGTTCTCTGGGTGGGAAGCCAGTACGGTAGCAACTGCACCATCTCGATCCCCACTTCTACTTCTCGTAATCAAACAAGTCTATGGCGAACTGTAGATTATCTGTTTTGCGGATCATCTGTGCTAGTCTCTCTTCTCAATACCTCGGAATTGCAATAAAATTACAATTGTGAAGATAATTAAATGCTTTGAAAATTTGGTATACTATTTAAAATACACAAGTTTGAAATACCTGGGTTGTATTGAAAGTTTTTGCTATCACTAAATAAAAAGTTGTTGACAGTATTTAATGTTTTAATTAACATATCTTTGTACTATTCGTACTTTCCGATTATCATTTCCCGCGCATTCATTAGCCCTAGGAATTCAACGTTTTCCTATAAGGCAAGCAAATATATATAGTAAAACAATGCAGCAACAAATAAGTCATGAACTATCTACACTATATTATTTTAATTGGTATCAAATCACAAATATCAATCTGCATTAGCGGTCCTTTGTCAGAATTCGACCTTTGCCGATCATTTATTTTTTCATGGTTTAGCTTTCTGAGGAGAATTCATTCTGATATTCGCTTGATCAGATAGGACTGTGTTCTTGTAACTCTGTATTTTCACACTAATTGAAATTGCTAAAGAATGGAAATAAAGTTCCCTTTGCTAAAAAGCTGATATTAATCACACAGAATGGAAAAGGGGAGTTTCCATTTATGTAACAGCCACATTTTCCACGTATTTTGGGTATCTGTATTTTTTGATTGTTTGTGCATCATCATGCATCCCTTAGCCCATGGACAGTCTAGAGTTTACTTACACTTCAGAATTAATTACTCTGAATTTCATTTTCTTTGTTTACTTACCCAAGCCTCTTTTCCCTGGCTGGATCTTTTCTGCTTTTGGCCAGAAATACTGATTTGTCACCATACAGAAAGATAGCTACATTTACATGTGTAATCATTACATCTACCTCATCCATTTCTCATTTTTGCATAGCAGTTTCTCAAATTTTGTTGCTTTCGCTATAGATTTCCCTGCTCCCCTTTTTATCCTTAAAAGTGCATTTTAAAGCTACCAAATAGTGATCTAATCCACGTTTAGTACCTCTCACTCCCGTCTGGTTCATCATCAACACACTGTTTCTCTTTGCATACGACACAGTCAATAATGCTTCTGTAATCACTCTGTTTCCATGCAAATGGTCAAGTACCCACTTTCATTATAATTTGGGGGTTATCAATTGACTCCACTACTTTTGCTGAGGGACCCCTTCCAATGGCAACTGACATCTACTCATACTTGTATTCTTTCATTGGAATTACATTAATTTTAAACTTCACTCAATTTTCCCTGTAATTCATCCTCCCAATTTTGTTTCACAATCCACTGGTGAATGACAAAGTGCAAACGCAACTCTTATGCAAATACAGTGGAGGCAATTATTTGTATAATGTCACCTGCATTTTTGATCTCTCATTCAAAACAAGTCTATCCTGACTTCCATGTACACTAATGTAAACTTCTAGGTACATTGACATCTATTTCAACATTATTGCACACCCCTTAAGCTTAGGTTCACATACATACTAGTCATCCACGTTCCATGCATTCATTTAATTCACCATATTAGTTTCTTGAGGGACAAGTCTTGCGTGGCCTATGTCACCCATTATAGCTTTTGCTGTCCAACGCTTTTGTTTGACTTGTGTAATATAAATAATCATGTGTTTTGTAATGAGGGTAATTAAAGCTATAGTATGAAATATGACCACTCTCTGCAGCACTTATGTTACACGCAATATTCCTTGACTATGACAATGGCACTAAATTGGTCACTTCTGGAACTTAATCACTGGTATTCCACATGCGCAACGTAAAGTGATAAATACCCTTAGCTCACTATCACTCCTCTAAATGAGCAAGGGTCTCTTCTAAATGGACTACCTTGAAAGCCAGTACACCATTTCCGGTGCCTTGCTGCAAAGTAAGATGTGTTTATGTGTGGTATACGGGCACATTAGGGCATTAGCATATATATATGTACATATTAGTGGAATAATTTGAGAAGGGGATCTTATTATCTTATCTCAAAGGGGGAAGTTAGTCAGGTCTGGTAGGATCCTTTAATGTGAGAGAGAGTCTGGGCAATGTTGACTTAGGAAGGGCAGAATGGCTGATTTAATTCAAATAATTCAAAACAATATTTTCCTTGTCTTTTTTTACAATTTGAAACGATTTCAAAGCATATAACCATTTTTGTTTTGTTTCTTGGTGTAGTAGCCATGTCTAGGACGAAAGAGGAATTAATTAGATTCCCACCTGAGTGCTAACCATATCTCGAATGATGAATTTTAAATAGTATTTGTACCCTGATGACACTTTCCAAAATATGTGGGCAAGTCAATAAATAGGTCGCAAACATCAGCAAGCATCACACACATGAGATACGAGTTACGATTATGTCATTGGGAGTGCTTGGAACATCCACGGTCCTGACTTAGCCCCCTGTGAATGTCATCCGTTCGGACCCCTGAAAAATAGTTTGGGTGGCCGACGTTTTGAAAATAATGATGCCATAATCCACGAGATTACTCTTTGGCTGAGACAGCAAACAAAATACCTCTTTGATATCAGCAAATCAAGGACTCATAAAGAGATAGGATGTGTCTAAATGTGCCTGGTAAATCGTGTAAAGAAAAGTGAAATAAATTTCAGGAAGTTACTTCGGTTATTATTGTCCCTAATCATTTTAGCGGGTTATTTATTGAGCTACCCTAATATTAGGTAATAGGAACGATATAATGGGGGTGTTAAATAAAAGTGGAGTGTTGAGGGTGAAGTGCATCACACGTGATAATTGTACATTGGCCAAACATGAAGGAGTTTTAAAAGCAAACAAATGGAGCATGCCAGAGCAATGGATCCTTCCACCATAATGGCAAGGCTTGAGATGGAGAATGCTTATGAGATCTCCCTAAACTGATTGACGTCCCCACTTTTAGATAAGATGATAAGGTTCCATTGCCAAATTTTCTCCCTCCATCTATTTCCCTGTACATAATTATCACCCAAACGCTTGATTGCATATACTGGAAGGTGACATAGAAAGATGAGAACACTCATTGTAATAAATGTATTGTGAAAAAGAATAAATCCAATTTACTTTCATGAAGTTCCACTTTCAGAGCCAGCCACAATAAAATAGCCACCACAACAATTTCTCATGTGAATGTAGTAATCCCGCTTGCTCATCCCCCCATCTTCCTATCATGCCACTTCCCTGACTCTTCATCTATTAATCATCCATGGTTTTGTGGATGTGGAGAGTCCCATCAGTATTATTACTCTTTGAAGGACATATTAGCTATGCTCTATTGTGTTGAAAGCTTGGATTGATGAAGTTGGGTTTAAATCATAAAATTTTCCATGTTTGTGTGTCTGTTTAATTTTGTTTTGATTCTGTTTTCTTTATTTATTTATGTTGCCTTCTCATGCTTTTGTTTTTTAACCAAAATTACCTGCAGGAAGAGATAAGATTACCAACTGAACCCAGCATGGTAAATAGGGCAAAGAGACCTGCCCCTCTACCCCGTAATTTGTGTAAAGCTCAAGATGCAGTATTCATGAGGCCCAATTGTTCTGCTTATTACTCAAACAATGAGGAACGGACATATTGGGTCCATATTGAATATCTTGTGCGATGGGGTAAAAGGAACTTACGTGGCATGACCTTGAATGAGCTAGATAATAGTCAAATAGCCACCATTTTTCAAAACATCATCCAGGAGAGTACTCGGAAAGATTCCAGGAGTATCACCAGGAATTTCCCAGGCTCATCTACTATGTAATGCTCATCTGGAGGTTGGCATGAGCATGTTGATTGATGTATCTATTCACAGAAACACTGAATTAAGTGAAAGGATTCGATAAAAAGTTGAAAGAGATACTTGAAAAAAACAAAACAAGGTGATAAAGCCAAAGATTGCTGCTTATGGCAATCTTTCAAGCAGAAATCTTCTAAAATGAAGCCTTAATGAAGCTCACATTAATTGATAATTAGTAGAAGTGTGAAAAAGCACATTCATGCTAAAAAAAATTCACATAGTTTGACTTTAAGTCTTCCGACCCCTAAATTCAGTAACAGAATATTATATTTTTGATGAATATACCCTTTAGGCTGATCTATGAAATTTTCATAAATTATGACTTTAAAAATGATAATTTTTTTGATAAACATAAGAATTTTGGAAAAATTTTAGCACATATAAAATTTGCAATGTAATTAAGTTTTTAGGAAACAAAGTACATTCCTACTCTGATAATTCACTTAGTATGATTCAAGGACTTGTCACCCATAAATTCACCAACAGAATCATATATTTTTGATTAATATACCTTTAGCTTTGACCCATGCATTTTTCATGAATTCTAATCTGGAAAATTGTCATTTTTTAATCAGAAATATTAGAAAAGTGAAGCACGCAAAGAATGTCCACAGAATCGAAGTCATAAAAATCAAGAGCATTCATGCTCAGATAATTCACTTAGTACAAATAAAGGATTTGTCACCCATAAATTCATCAACAGAATAATACATTTTTCGATAAATATGCTCTCCAATTTGGCCTTAGGAGAATAAATATTCTCACAGTGTAGAAGTTCCCTTAGAAGATTTTTATACTGCTGTATGTCCATCGCTTTCTGAGTTTCATTCTTACTGTCCTTACTGACATGCAGTGTAAGTAATATTTGGATCTTGTTAGGTGAAAATGATACTGTAGGTCTCAGTCCATTAACAGTGGTGATGAGTTTATGGGATTTTACGACAAATGAATCTTAATAGTCTCTAATATTTTTAATGTAAGATTTCTGTTTTTTTTGGTCTGTTCCATAATTTTTTTAAATTTCTACCCCAGTTAGTCTAGTCATTTTTTTTCCTGGGCTACGTGATTGATTGAGCCTTCTGAGGAAATTGTTGTAATATTCACTTATGACAGTTCTATATTCCTGTAAATTTAATATTATTTGGTGTTCAGGATTTTGCGATGGCTAACGTACAGGCTTCCCACCGAGGGAGCCCAGGTTCTAATCCTTGAGACAACAAATATTTTTCTGGTATCCCAATCCCTACTTGAGGTGCTTTGTGGAGAGAGCACTTATAGTGAGTATGCCATCCGTCAAATGGGATGTTCAACTGCGGGCCCCTAGTCGCTTTTCGCTAAGAGTAGGCTAATGCCGATGCCAGTTTTCTCTCCGCCTTTCCTTTCCCATTCATCCCTGATAGTGCAAATGACCTTGGCTGTTGGTCGCCTCCCATAAAAACTAATACTACTACTACTTCTCTAGTATTCAACTTTCACAAAATGACTTGGCAACAAAAAAATGTCCTTTTCATTGCTAGAGAACTCGAATTAATAGATGAAGTTAAAGAATGAGGGTTTCAGTATACGAGGTCTGTTCAAAAAGTATTGCAAATTTTGAAATTCGGTAACGCGTATTTGATTTTTGATTTTTTTGTGACGTTATGTTGAAACTTATGTCTCTCACTTATGCCAAAACGATCGGCCATTTTTAATGTTCAACTTTTTTTTTTATTTTTCAACATAGTCCCCTTTTAGAAAGATACACTTCATCCAATGTTCCGGCCATTTTTTTGACCCCTCCCAAAAATATGAGTCGAACTCTCCAAAATACGCCTCTGTCTCGGCGATAACTTCCTCGTTTGAGCTAAATTTTTTTCCCACGAGCCATTTCTTCTTGTTAAGGAATGAGAAAAAGTCTCAGGGAGCCAGAATGGGTGAATACGGGGGTTGCAGCAACAATTGATAACGTAGTTCATGCAGTTCATGAAGTTGACAGCCGGATCAGCTTGTTGTCCACCGTGAGCAATCGCGCCACCCATCGGGCCGACAATTTTTTCATCGCCAACTTATCATGTAAAATATTAATTGCCGTTCCGGTCGACACACCCACGGTCTCTGCTACTTCGCGCACATTTGTTCGTCGCTCAGTGAGAATCATGGCGTGAACTTAATGAATGATTTCCTCGGTAACCACGTCTGCCGGGCATCCTGGTCACTCCTCATCAAAAACAGATGTTCGCCCAAGTTTAAATTAGTTGAACCAATATCGAACTGTGGTCATAGATGGCGAAGTGTCCCCATAAACAGCATCCAACTTTGCTCTCCTTGCATTTCTTCCCATCTAAAAACAAAAAGCGAATTACGGAACGATACTGCTCTTTTTCCATCTTTGCGAAAATCACGAAAGAGGTCTTGCTGGAATGGCTGCCAAACCCAAACTAACTTTTAAATCAGTCTGAAATTTGTTTCACTGTTGTTTGATAGATGGCAGCACATGATGATAACATAAACTTTCCTCAGGAACGCCCTTTGTCGTCAAACACGGGTACTTGTTGAACTGCCCTCGTACTGATGTAACCTGGTGCTTCAGTGTTTCTGTAAATGTTCTTGCCAATAATCAGTTCCTATGTAAGACACAGGACGACTGTGCTTAGTCAAAGACATTCTCCTGTGAATGTCGTGTTCATGTTAATTGTGCATTGATCAAAGTAAGTGCTGTGATGTCTTTTATAGGATTTTTAAGTGGTGATGCCACTTTGTTTTAAACAAATCTTTTTAAGAGTATAATTGATAATACATGTTATCTGTGATCACCTCTAAGATAATGTTCAACAATAGGAGGTGATAATCCAGTGGATGAGGAAAATTGTATCATTTAACTTTTTCTTTTTTTGTTGTTAAACAAGATTTTTGTATGCATGTGTTATGGAGTGTGTATGTAATGTTGTCAATAACATTAAATTTAAGCTACTAACAAAACTAACAGCAATGTGTCTGCATGTTTTCTAACCCAAACTAAGAACTACTTACTCTGTACATTAACACATCCTGATGGCCAAAAAATTATTGTTGACAAAAATAATTATCTGGCAGAAGACTGGAACCAGAAACTGACTGCCTTGCAGGTGAAATGGTAAATTTAAATAATAATAGCCTGGTATGGACTACATGTACTCCAAAGTAAATAGTTTACTCAGGAACCACGTTTAAAATTTTTTCTGTGCTCATAAAATTATGAATGGAATATATAGTATCATGTGACTATACAATTTTTATTGTGTGCACCTCTTAATTGCTCTAAAATTAAAACACATTTTGCTGTGGGCATATCCTGGCTTGTTTTTAATTGACAAACTTAGCATCAAGAAAGCCAATGAATATAGTATAGGTTATTGTTTTATTTCCCACATCCCTCATTTTATTTATGGCTAATATATGCCATTGAGATAATAGATTGTTCATTTCAAATTTTGGCATAAAATACCATGATGTTCTCATGCATAATTTTCACCTTCATTATTATCGGGTGCAGTTTATAATTGTATAAAACAAATAGACATTCTTAGCTAGAGTGAGTAGACTTGCGCTTAGCTCTGGCAACAGGGGTAAAATAAAATCATTTGTTTTTTCATCACTTATTATTATTATACCTTTTCCATCATATAAACTGTCAAAAAAACTTGGAATCAATTAAATGGGAGCATGACCATGAAAATTTGTAGGGTAAATCTACCTCTGGGACCTGGACCATTAGGAAGTTTTCTCTATACTGAGCCTTTCAGAGAAGTATAAAGTCTTACCTACTTAATTTTATATTTTATGTATATATTTATTTAATACTATTGTCTCCTCACATGTCAGTCACCAGGCAATGGTTTATCCTCACCAGATACTTTTTTTTCATTTGAGGTAATTAAACTTAGGGATGGACTTAGGCTTAGTCTAATGGGAGTTACATACACATGGAGGTCCATTACACAGAGGTTAGTATCTAATTTTGTCTATTTCAGGTGTTCAATGTACACTATTTCATAAAGTAGAATTTGTTCTGTAATAAAAGTTTTGGTAGTAGGCAGTTCATAACAGTATATGCAGTATTGGGACTAATTTACATATCTTGTTATTTGAAGTGACTGAAGCCATTTTGACAATTGAAGTGGTGGTTGTTTCTTCATGCTGCTGCTAAGAACTGGTCTTCCTGTATCTCATTGTCCATATTCTGAATTAACATAAGACATTCAGTTGCCTTGTGTTTGAGCAAAGAAAGATATTTCATGATTGTTGACTAATGATTGCCCACAGCGATTGATACGTTTACCACTATCTACGCTTCATAGATTCTTTAAACAATAAATATTAAGGGAATTAAATTTTGAAAATATTTGGTGGAGCATGAAGCATAAACACTAAAAAAGAGTACATGCATAATCATTTCATAGCACTGAAAATCTAGTATAGATAAGCAATGGGTTGGCAGAAATTACCATTTGGGTGGCAGTCATTTATAAGCGGAAGTTACAGAGGTATCAAGTAAGTCACATGACTGTTCTCAAGTAAGCATTTTAGCCACTAATGATACGAAAAGTACCTCCATCTTAAAGATAATATAAGTTACCCTATTAGTCATAAATAAGGACTAATGTGATTTATTTTTACGGTGTTATGCATAAATTTAGCGTAAGAGATAAAGTGTTGCAGACTACTCCAACTTACTGAGTAAGATAATTTAATAACCTTATCCCAGTCTTCAGCCTCATTGTAAAACATGCCTTCTCATCTGCTCCTTCGTTTTCACCAGCCCATGTCATCACATGGAAACCACTACAAAAAACATCAGATGCACACTAAAGTGTAATCAATAAACCACATTTTAATTTGGTGAAAAGGGTTCATGAGAGCTCAAGGAAGTACTGTGGAACCTATCTTAATAACCATCTCACGTAGCAACTAATTGGCATGACTGGAAAAATAATATTTTCAATAAATGACTTGCTTATCAAGCGACATTTCACATAATGGATAAGGAGGGGGGAAGACAGATTAATTGCTGCTTCAGTCTTGGTTGAGAACTCATTCCACTAGCCTATTAGTGATGCTATTGCTCTCATATTTTAGCAAACTTGTGTTTTGATGTACTATTTGTGGTTTGTTTACAAAGTTTAATAACCCTTAAAACTACTAAAAGGTTAACGAAAATGTGGTAGGAAGAGACTATATGGACTGATTCATAGCATCTATGAGAAAGGAATCTGGTCGGAAGACTTAGTGAGATCAGTGTTAGTGCTTAGTCCAAAAAAGGTAAAGGTTACATCATGTGAGGACTACAGAACAATAAGATTGATATCCCACACAGCTAAAGTTGTTCTCAGGATCATCAACATAAGGATAGAGAGTAGGGCAAATGATAACTAGGGGCATGATCAGTTTGGGCTCAGGAAAGGGAGAGGCACGTGTGATGCCATTGCAGTAATGAGATCACATATCAAGAGGAATATAGAATACAGTCAGGACCTATTTGCTTGTTTCGTAGATTTTGAAAAGGTATTCGATTGAGTGAATTGGGGAAAACTAATGAGTATACTTAAGGAAATAGGAATACTTTGGTGGGACAGGAGGCTTATCAGCAAGCAATACATGTCTCAGACCGTTCAGGTGTGAGTGGTGGACAGATAGCCCTGATGGGCAGTGTTAGGAAGAGGTGTAAGGCAGGTTAGTCCATTGTCACCGGTGCTGTTCAATGTATATGTGGAGAATATGAATAAAGAGACATAGGAAGAACTAGACATAGGAATGAAAGTCAGAGGGTAATTTGTAAAATCAGTGAGGTTTGCAGATAACCAAGCTTTAGTTTGTCAGTCAGCCAAGGGGTTGCAAGTATTGGTGAGTAAATTGGAAATTCAGTCTGATAGATATGGGATGAAAATCAATATAAATAAAGCAAAGGTTATGCAAATTTCCAGAGAGAATAAGGCTAAGCAAAACATTAAAATAGGAGGGCAAAAAATATAGCCATTAGAACAGTTTACGTATCTTGGAAGTGTTTTAGGCCAACTTGGTCAAAATAGTAGGGTCGTAAGGAGAAGAATTGCACTTGGGAAAGAAAGCTTTTCCAAGGATGGGGTAGTTGATGACAGAGGCGTTAAGGAAGGATGTTAAGAAAAGGCTTGTGTAAACTTTGATTTGGAGAATAGTTATGTATGTCGTGGAAATGTGGTCCCTGAAGCAGGAGGATAGACGTAGATTGGAGGATTTTGAAATATGGGTATGGAGGAGGTAAAATGGACCAAAAGAAAAACAAATGAGGAAGTACTAGGTATGGTGGCTGAGGAGAGGGGTTTGTTAGAAGAAATACTAAGGAGGCAGGAAAAATGGATGAAGGCAGTGGGCTGTTGAAGGCTGTAATAGAGGGGAGAATATTCGGCAAACAAGGACAGGGCAGAAGCAGTATAGGCATGTTGGACGGGATGAAGGGAGGAAGTACACAGAGATAAAGAGGGACTCTATGTTAAGTAGGTTGCTGGATTGTGTTTTGTTATGAGTCAGAAAATATTTATTTGGTAGTTGTGTCTATCCAAAACCTACCTAAACCGGTAAATTACTTAATAATAATAACCCTTGCCAAAATGCCCCTAAAGGATAATCCTCAAGGAGACAGCTAAAAGATAATGCAAAAAACTGTAGAAATGAAAAGAGAAATCATTGAAAAGTGAGAAAGAAATGTGAGCATGACTGATCTAGCCTGCAGATACAGTGGGTTTGTATCAACCATTTACAGTATTCTCAAGAACAAGAACAAGATTAAAGAGATTGATACTTCAAATGGAGTGACAAGAATATTCTCAATGGCAAAGGTTTCTCAATGATGTTGAAAGGTTGCTTCTCATGTGGATAAAGAAAAAGCAATTGCAATTTGACACTATTAATGAGAAAGTCATTTGTGAGATGGCAAACTTGATTTTCGCAGAACTCCCCAAGAAGATGCTAGTATCAACAACATCCAAAGAAGAAGACTTTGAGTGAAGCTCTGGTTGGTTAGAGACGTTCAAATGAAGAACTAACATCTACAGCATTGTGAGCTACAGTGAAGCAGCAAATTCATGCCCAAAGGTAGCCGAGAACTTCATCAGAGACTTAGAGAAGCTTGTAAATTCTTAGTGCCACAGATTTATCAATGTGACAAAATGAGTCTCTTCTGGAAAAAGATGAATCAAACTTATATAACAGCTGAGGAGAATGCATTGCCTGACCAATGAAAGACTATTTTGTACCAATGCAAGCAGTGATTTGAAGACTAAACCCTTGCTTGTTCATTCAGACCCTCCCTTAGCCGTCACTGGTGTGTTGAGTCTAGAAGAGCAGGCTAAATGTGCCTTGTTTTCTGCAAATCAAATTTGCATTCCAGGTTGATTGATTCTGCAAAAGAAGATGAAGTTGATTCAAAATGCTAAAGAAGGTATATATATGAGGGTAGGCTGAAAACTAATGCACACAGGCTTGTATACTACAAACAAAATGACTTTCAGAAGCACTCCTGGTGGCATGTAGAAGTACATTCCCTCTCAGCATGCATGCACTGGTTAGAGGTCGATTCATTCATCCAGTGTTTTTCGAGAAGCGGAAGTATGGAGACATGTGCTTGTACTATGTCAACACAAGATAAACAGCATGCTGTTATCGAATTTTTAACTGCTGAAAAAGTGACTCCTACTGAGATTCATGGTCGATTAAAGGCTAGAGACATGGAATATTGGAAAAGTGTACCAATGAAGAATAGAAGCATTTGAAACATGGTGCTGGAGGAGAACACTGAAGATTAAATGGACAGACAAAGCGAGGAACGATGAAGTTTATAGAAGAGTGGAAGAGGAAAAGACCATATGGAGAGCTTTACGGCAAAGAAGAACTAGATGGATTGGCCATACCTTGAGAGACAATGGATTAGTCTAAACATAATTGAAAGAAAGATCCTGCAAGGAAGGCCAAGAGACATTCATAGGGCAAATTAAAAAGGACGTAAAACAGGGAACCTATCAGAGGGTGAGGGAATTAATACTAAGTAGGGAAGAATGGAGAGCTGCAGTAAAACAATCTTAAGATTGAAATACTGATGATGATATACATACATCTACACATATGTGTATATATATGTAAGCGTGTTTCACCAACTTTTGCCATCATCAGGTACAAGTGACACACACAGCTGTTGAATATATACCCATCGGACAGAGGAGAGGGGGAGGTTGAAGGTAAGGGGGGGTGGGTTTTCTGAGATTTCAAAGTCTGTGGTCGTGGCTTTTTTGGTTGAAGAAAGAAAAGGTGGTGGCGCCTTTGTTATGACTAAGCATTGGGTCTGCCCCGGCTTTATTGGGGTTGGGGGGCTAGGAGTGGACAGCTACTTTGAACGGTTGGATTCGTTTATCCTCTGGAAGAGGGGTGGATGTGTAGGGTTGGAGAATTTTTTGGAAGTTAAAATCTGTGGTCGAGGTAAGAGAATACAAAACCAAAAAAATGGTAGTCTGGGTTATGAAGTTTCATAGGCTCTGGTTATGGTGTAGATGCAACTGAGTACGTTGAACCATTGGATTTGCTTACCCCTGACGTCAGTTTTTCGGAAAGGAGGGAGATATAATTGCTCCATACAAAGTATTGTATTGGGGTCTGCCTTTGAATCTCAGTTAGCTCCGGAGTATCCATTTTCTATCCTTTCGGGAGGATATGTAGTATTTCCGGGACGAAATTGTTATTATGTTTACAATCTAAAAGGTGTTTTGCGGGAATGGGGTTTGCTTTTTGTGACACCTGGGCTTGGTTTTTGAAATTCCTCCCAGTTTGATCGACATGTGTTCCAATTATCGCATATAAGTTTGTAGGTGCTTGGTTTATTAAAAGTATCCTGTTTGTCCTTGCCATTAGCAAAGAGTTTGGAGGGAGTCAGAGGTGTGTCAAAGGTCGCTTTGAGTGTAGTTGTAAGGTGATTTGAGATTTTATGGGAGATTACTCCTAGGAAAGGGATCAAGCACCGCTTGAAGTCTTTAGAAGTGGAAGGATGAGAGGGGAATTCGTCTTATGGCCATTGTTTTCCCCTTTTTTGTAATATAGCCTTAATACTGGTTGTGTTACTCATAGTCAATTTCTGCAGCATGATCTTGGCCAAGAGCACTCAACAGACCCTTCCCCTATTTCCACTTCTTGCTGCTTGGCCATGGGCACTTGTTCATGGTTAAGGTCAAAATTTTTGGTAGGGTAATGGTGAACATTTCTATCACCTACTGGATGACGATATGACATTCATTTAAACAATATTCAAATTGAGAAACTAAGCCAATGCGTCTTAATTGAAAAAGTAAAAAACCATTTAATCCTGTACATGGGACACATTAATATTAAATTGAAAGAAAATATATATCAACTCAAAATACAATGCTTGCACTATAGATGTTGTCAAAAAAGAGTTATAAAAGGATAATATACTGATATTATTTTCCTTTGGGTTGGCTACATATGTTCCATAATGTAATAATTCTTATAATATAATGTTCATACTGTTAAATTGAATTATAATGGAAATGGGCAAAGATAAGGGAGATGTTTTTTTTTAGAAAAAATGGAATATTAAAATATTTACACATCAGGAAGAGCATAAGACATTTACAAACTAGTTGAATTCAAATGGCTTTATAAGAAAAAATGACTAGCTTGGAAATGGCCGACAAGATGAACACTTACAAAAAACAAATCAATGGCAGAAAATATCAAATTACTCAAAAAAATAATTACCGAGAAAAATGTAAATCGCTGATATCAAATCTTGATCGTTAACTAATATTCACTCACAAGAGTGTCGGGCATAGTTTACACCGTGGAACAGTGCCTTCTGGAAATTTCTCAAAAATAATTTTCAAAATTCAATGATACATTGGAAAATTGTTTTCAAAGGAATCAGATAAATATTTCACAATAGACAAAGAAACAGGAATATGCCAAAAAGTGCACTTAAAGTGCTCGTTGACTTCAATCTTCCTCTATTGCACTGTAGGTATTATTATTTTTGTTGAATTGCAACAATTAATCATATCCATCCACCACAATCCATTTGGAACATTAATTATAATTGACATGTTATGTAAAATCTATTTTGCCTTACTATCAGGCTGGAAATAGGGACAAAACCAAAACACTGCTATGTAGTGACGGGCAAGCTAGAATTTGGCACTCAAGGAAAAAATATTTGAGATATAAATTAAACCTCACCGCTGAATCGCGAATTATTGCTTTTCATCATATATTGGCTGCTAAAACGGACCACGTAATTTCCGAAAGAGTAAACAAATCACTCTCGTAATATACGATTTCTTCTCTCGACCGAATGCGAGGGCGGTCTCCTGGATTGACGTCATCGATTCTCCCAGATGTTGCTTCATGAGTTAAGGATTTGGGGTGGAAGGCTCATATTCTACAGGAGATTCATACTTTTACTTTCTCGGGAGGAACAAGGCACAGACTTCGGTTGGGAGATTCTGTAGTGCCTTTTTCGGGGGAAAATAGTACAGAATTGCGCACATTGGTAACTGGGCGCTACGACAAAATCAAGCCCTTCCCATTTCTTTGGGAATTTTCAGAAAATGCTTACTGTGTGATGAATTTCCGCTCTCAGCCTCACTAAATATTGTGGTATTTATTTGGAAACTTTTCTAGGTTACAAAACTTAAATTAAAAAGTGAAGTACCGTCTTGGGTCGCTCAGATTCTTCAGAACAATTTCACAACAATCAACCAAATGGTAACAGTTTTCCTATGGCAAGGCGATGGGGAGAGTCACTCACATATCAAGAGTCAACGTGACGCTCTTATTAGTTTTTCTTATAACTTTTCTCCAGCACTTACCGTGTTCAGAAATAATTTTTCTTCTTCAAAAACGTTTATTATTTTTATGGTTCTACTCTTAAAACGTGATTGGAAATTTTCGAGCAGTAGTGGAATGAGTTGATTTGTCTTGGTCCATTGAATTACTGTATATGTACACTTAATTGCTAATTCGACAACAAATACATGTACGAAATGTCGGTTGTCATATATTTAATTACGAAAGAACATGTCCAATACTTAAAAACATTTTCTAGGCTCTTTTGATGTTTTTAATTTTCGTTGGAACTATCATAGTGACGAGAAACGTCACCAAAACAAATGCGTTTTTCAAGGAGTTCCATAAAGGAGGAATTCCGTAACTCGCAAGTCGTCCGCCTGTTTACATCAGGCGGTGGCACCGCAGAAAAGTTACATCAGACTGATGTGTGTGACGTCACACACCGACTTTGAAATTACTTTAAAAACTTGTTTTAAAGTGATTTCATTATGCATCTTTGCTGGTTATTCCCAATCGATGGCGCCGAGTTCTGAATTCCGTTGTAGTGTAGGACTGCCGAGGCCAGTGACCTAATAACATTGTTGAAAGCCGAGAAATGCATTGATTTGTGATAGTCATTTGTCAAAATCGTCGTTTTAAATTCAATGTAAACATGAAATTTGAAGAGAATTCAGGGCGTTAATGCGGCTGAGTTTTATTCCCTTGCTACAGACCGTGACATATGAGTTTTGATAATTCTGAAAAGAAGCCTACAGGATCAATCAAAATATTTCGGAATGTTCGACGAAGATTTGGTCTGTTGCTTTTGAGTTCTATGCTAATATTGAAGACTGTGGTAGAGGGGAATACGTTAGGAAAGCGAGGAAAGGGAAAGAAAAGTATTGGGATATTGGACGAAATGGCGGAAGTATGCGTTATTGAAGAGGGTCTTATTGTAGTGTCTGATGTCAGGTTGTTTTGGTAGAAGAGGCAAGTAAATGCATAACATTGTACCGTTATCTAGGCTGTGTCCATCTCAAACACTACATCTCCCGTTGGATTATCATTAATAACAACTATCGTGTTACTGTACGTATAAATACGTACCTGGGTCAGTATTTTGAGGCATACTGTGGATTTCACTAATCCGCAGCATTCTAACTCGTAAATACGCCCGATGAAGAAATTCCAGAACACATGCCGACTTGCAAAGTAATCACTGCATAAGATTTTTATTTGGCCAACCGTAATTAAACAAAATTATTTGGTATTATTTGACGTTTGTATTGATTTTGTTAAAAATAGCGGCTTTATGTTATTATTTCATATTTTTGCGGAATGGATTTTGAATTTTATTATTGTTTGGTAAATGTAACGAAAAGGCATTTTGCGCAAAAGCTACCTCTGCTCATACCTAACTTCATGCCCGAGGAAAGCTATCAGCGATTGGCTGGTCTATGCCGTGCCAGGAAGCTAGGCGTTAACTGTTAACACCGCAGAAATAATATTTTTATTGTCCAGTTACCATACATATCATGTAGATAAGAGTGTAGTAAAAGAAAAGTATACAGTAAAGGTACAATTCACCGATGAGGCATACGGCTTATAAAATGAACCCATGGATAGGTAGCTAAAACTATTTTATCAGTGAACAGAAATAACTTGCGCCTGCTGTTTTTCAATTCATCATTTCAACCAATTTTATTGGTCGAAAGAAAATGTTTCCTTTTGTTAACCTTCTATCAACATGAATCGTCTTATTTTAGGTTATAAACTACGCTCTTCCGTAAAATTTCTGTGACATCGGCCGTCACTGATGCTGGTGCCGGCCGCTTTTGCGGAATAAGTACCGATAGTGTTTTCGGAAGCCGTTGGAAGAATGGCATCGGACGAATTACGGAATAACTAGCATGGAGAGTTTCAAAAATGCAATTTAAACGTAAATCCACTAACACACGCACTTCTAAAGGGAAATTTACATAGAAGAGCTAAATTCTAACGCAGTATAACTCCCGAACTTGAAATATTTTTAAAAAATAGAACCAAAACGATGTAAAAGTCTCCAAATGATATTAATATAACCGCGATTGTCAAAATTTGTGCTACTGATGTACAAACAAATGTGAAATGAGAGTTATTTTCTTGCTCATCTATTGGCAAATATGTACGGCATAATACAGATCTAATTTCAAAAGAGGTTCACTTTTAAGTTTCCTAAAATAATATCAATGGGTCGTATTTGATTTTCCAGGTCTTTACTAATCCTGCACTTGCAAACGGGAATTCGTCGCGTCTGTGATGTCACATCAGCTAGAGAAGAAAAATTCCACTTAATACGTCATGCGTAAGGCATTAAATTTTCTCTTCCCTAATATTTACGTTGTATCAGAGATGGCATCAGTCGTTGCTGATGCCGGCCGCTTTTACTGATTAAGTGTCGACGTCTTTGGAAAAAAAACCATCGGGCCTCTTTATAATTACAGAATAACCATTTCGGAGAGTTGCTGGAGAAAATGCTATTTAAACATGCGAAAGGGAACCATAAATAACCGGAATAGTGCTGCGGTTGATTGGAGCAGGTATCCGAACAATTGAGTTGGAAAAATGTTTCCAGGAATGGAATCGCAGATTGAGCTTACGTGCGAAGTGTAATGGACAGTCTGTTTGAAAGTGAGAAAGTTGTTTTGTAAAAAAATTAAATACAAAGCTTTAAAAAAATAATTTGGATATTTTTGGCCAACCCCTCATATTTCGACCAGCGTGTGTATCTCAAAAAGGGAAATTTTCATATCAGAACAAAAATAATTATTACTATTGATAATCTACCGGTTAAGGTAGGTTTTTGACAAACACCAGCCACACGATTCCCTTGTCTTTCTGAAAAAATTACAACACAAAATGCGACCTTACAGTAAACCACTCTTCAGTTCAACATTCCTCCCTTCATTCTGTGCAACATCTGTATCCTATTTCTGCTCCTACCTGTCTTGCCGAACCATCTCTCCTCTATCAGTCTTCAATATCCCATCACCAATCGGAATACAACCATCTTCCACACCCACCTTTCAAAAGCCTCCAATGAACGCCTTCTTCACTGACCCATGTTTTCTTCACCGTGCAAAACTACGCTCCATATCAAGGATATGGCGAGCCTCTTGTTAATATCCTTCTTCAAAGTTCATTATCAACAGGGAGTTGTGTGGATGACAGACTTTAAAGTAAGGAAATTAAGAAAAGGCACCTCCTCATCTTTGTGAAAGTATCTTTGCCTAACACTATTCCTCTCCTAAGGTCCCCTCTAATTTGGCTATTTTGGTTGACACTTCCAAGATAGGGAACTGCTCCACCTGTTCTTAATTTTTGCCTTCCAATTTTAACATTTAATATAGGTTCTCTCCCTCTCAAAGAAAACATCTTTAATTACATTTAAGAAAAAATACTAATGTTACATAACTTCTGGGGCCCAAATCTCTAACTTTTCTTTCCGGTAGAATAGATGAAATGTTTTCCTCTCGAGTATCCAAATGCATGTCTGTAACTTAGCTAGATAGCTGTGCCAACCGCAAGGTAGAAAAGTCTGGACTTAAAGTAATCTATGGAAGATGAGAAGTTCTTGTGGGAAGTGCTTCGTGAGCCAATGAAATGTTTAAATACTATTGGGTTTCATATTATGTCACCTGAATTCATAATGTGCAGACAAGGATATTACGGTGCATGAAAGAGTTTGTATCGTTTATAACTTCATATTTATTAAATATTTTGATGAATAAATTTGTTGAGGATGCTACTGCAACAATCTGCAGGGATGTATGCATTGATAGGAAGATGAATTCCTAAAAAATATCACTGGTAGATTAGTATCAACGTGATTATTTTTTAAGTGGATAATAGGTTATTTCATACTTACACAATCATATAAATCTTCACACGACATTTGAATGCATTCCCAGCATTAACTGCTCAGCTAAAAGTTAGCGATGGTAATCCTAGAAAGCAATATAAGGAAAATTTGTAGATAAAAAACTTTCATCAAAACTGTACCAAGCTCATCCCATCAGCTGTTTGTAGTGTAGAATGGAGGAATAGCACCTCCCAAATTTTAATTTTCTATGAAAATTTAGTCACTGAATTTACCCACTCAGTAATATTATAATCCATCAATTTACCATTGATGAAATGCAGGCAATGTATTATTGGTCCCTCTTGAAGTAATACTGAGATATTTAATGTAGTTGAAGTTAAACCAGCACGAATCGTGGTGAGATGGCCTGAATAGACATTAAAATTTGATTTTAAAAAACTAAGTGCATTCTGATTTTGGCTCTGGAATGGTAGTTTCAAAATATGACAGCATTTTATAGACACATTAGAGAGAAAATGATGGCTCTGTTGAGAATTATAATTTCCTTTGTCGAGGACTTATCAACGCGATTTAGTGCTTCAATGAAATCAATGTTTGAAAGTATTTTATCAAATCGCCATTTGACTTAGACCGATATTTGTATCATGTGCATGCGATTGTGGGATTTAAGGCAATATGGTAGGTGTATGTACGTTTAATGATTGAATTGAGGAACTGCAGCTTTTTTGTCTTAGAAATTTGCACTGTATTCTATGAATAGTGCATATGTGTATTGATTAATGAAAGGTCAGTTTTACTTATACTAATTGACTACGGATTTCCTAATACTGGGTGTTTTCCGGAAGAAATAATTTCCTGTGCCATTCCTATTGGTCGGAGTGGAATCAAACCACTTGGAGTAGGTGGGGAGGGCTCTAAGCATTGCCACAAAACCAGTCTCAGTGCTCCATTAGCTGTCGAAGCGGCGGCACATTAGTTATTGTGAACCTCTGCATGCCGACATTGTCACGGAAAAAATAGAAAAGACGATTGAGCAACTTAATGCGACTAAGTTTTGTGCTAAACTGTAAAAAACTTATTAGGAGACTAACAAGGCCTTTATGGAGGGCCAGGAAGAGGTTTACGATGCTCCAGGGTCGTCAACTAGCAAAAAAGACAGCAATGTGGTTTGTGTTCGACAATTGTTGGACTGCATGACTGGCGATTGTGTATCAAGATGGTTGCCAATGAACTGAACTTGTTGTCTAATGTTGTGTTTTGCATTGCTACTGAAGATATAGAAATGAGGAAAGCATGCACCAAGCTCTTTCCCAAGGTGTTATCAGACGACCAAAAGACCAACCATGTAGAAATTTCAATTGAACTTTTGCAATGTATTGAAAATTAACCTGATTATTTATTTGGACCACATCATCACTGGTGATGAAACCTGGGTTTTTTAATATGACCCAGAAACAAAACGCCAAAGCTTTTAGAGGCACACCGTTCAGTCCTCCCAAGTCTAGTGAGGCAAGAATGAGCAAATCAAGAGTGAAAACAATGCTCATTGTCTTTTTCGACAGTAAAGGAGTGGTCCATAAGGAGTTTGTTCCTGAATTACTGGCAGTTAATGCTGCCTCCTACGTGGATGTGCTGGAAAGACTTTGAAAAGGGGTCATCAGGATGAGAAAAGACATCTCCGCTACCTAGTAAATCCATCACAACAATGCACTACGAGTCAGCAAGTTCCTGGCCACACACTGGGTGCCAATGCTGGCCAAACCCCTCTTATAGTCTGACATCCCCCCAGCAGACGTTATGTTCCCTTGGATTAAGGCAACCCTGAAATGAACCTGTTTTTTGTCTATAGAAGAGATCCAATCAGCCGTGACGAAGACCTTGCAAGAGGTCCCCGAAGATGCCTTCCAGGGCACATACCGATCATGGCTGAGTCACTGGAAAAATTTGGAGAAGGTCAAGGGCAGTACTTTGAAGATTGGAAGTGTTGGTGCAAATCTGTTCAATAAATCACTTTGAAAAAATTATTGGATTACTTTCAGAATGCACCCTGTATAGCAAGCAGGTTTGGGAAATTACTTTTGTTGATAGACAAAATAGGTGTGTCATTGGAGTGAACTGACAAATAAATAACTAGCAATGGAAAATGATTTATGACATTAAGTAAGAAGATTTAGCAAATTCAAAACGTTTCCTGTATTGTCCATAAGAAAGCCATCAAGGATATAAGCTGTGTGACCGTAAAAATTAAAATATCATTAATGAAAACATTAGATATTCAATTATATCTTGAAAAATATTAATGCTTCAGTCGTAGTAATGTCATTAACATTTTAGTTTGTGATACAGGAAAAATGAAATCTCATTGACGGAAGGGTAAGATATTTGATCAAATAAAAAAACACAGATGACATCAATTATAGTCTTTAGGAAATGTATGTACGTAGCATTTTAAATTCATTGCCCACAAATCATCGCCATCCTCACTAAATCTGAAAAATGAATTAACTACATGCAATTTATCAAGTTTTTGCACACTAACGCAAAGTAGAATATTTGATTTAAAAATTTGTTGGAGAGGAAATCTTCATAAATAATGACATATTATAGCTGAGTTATGGGCAGATATATCAAGTCATTACACTAATGTTGCTTTAAGTCATCATGGTGCCAACTATGGGATATCAGCAAACCATGGCTATCACTTCATTTTGAAGGATTCTGCGGTGTGCAGATGTTGAAGATCTAAGTCCTCCGGTATTTACTCCACGTTTACCTCACTTCTAACCAGAAGGCGCTGACTGCAATGCCAGGGAAACTGTTTTAATGAGGACAAATGAAATATGGACCAAAGCGAATTAAATCCTGGAAGACTTAGATCTCCATGGCTATCCTTATTGTTTACTATCGGGACAGTGGAACACCATTTTGAAATTTTGTGACCTTTCAAGGATTTAAATCAATTTGTCCTGGCATTTTGGGAGTACAGAAGGGTTTCTTTGTGTTTTTCAGTAACTGAAGGTGATGGTTGCCTTGTGACTCCAGAATAATGGGAACAAATGGCGTAAGAAATGATGAAAACATTCCATTCCTCCTGGTGGGAAATAAAAGTACATTGGAGGATAAACATCAGATTTAGATTCATGAATAAATAGTTGGAGCCCACAGTGGTCAGTGTCTCATACCAAAATTTCTGTGAACTCACCCAAAAATGTGGATAAGATGTTCTTTGTTTCGCTGTGGGAAATTTATTCTAAAAGAAATAAAGGGCAACGAGACCAGTAATGGACAAAGGAAAGATATGAGCAAGAGGAAGAAGTTTCAACAAATCATTCTGTTGGTCTGAGAACTTATCATTTCATTGCTGGCTTAAAATATTTCTGCGATATTATTCTTTCTTCTGTAACTTTTATTGAAAAACAAATATTTATAGATACCTTAGTTGCGTATTTCACGGCTTTTTCACTTTTATCATACATTAACATTCATCATTGTTCGGTTTTATTATTAATGGTAATTTACCAGGTAACCTCTATAGCGTGACCTCATTATGCTCCATCACGAGTTGGGTATTGGAACAGCGCTACGCCATCAAATTTTGCATGAAACTGGTTATAAGCAGGAAAGAGACTAATGGCATGCTCTTGGCTGCTTATAGTGATAATGCTATGGGTAGATCGGGTGATTTTGAGCGGCACAAGTTGTTTCGGGAGGGTAGAGAAGAAGTCGAACGTTCAAGGTGTCGTTTGACCTCAAAAAGGTACGAAAATCTTGCAAGAGTGAAGGCTTTGTTGCTAAGGGATTGCAGATTAAGTGTTTACATGGTTTCTAATGAGCTTGGCATCCCAAAAAGTGATGTGCATCGACCTGTGATGGAAAACGTGGGCATGAGAAATGTGTGCACGGCATTGGTGCCGCGAGTGCTCCTAGATGGACAAAAGGAAACTTGCCCTTGAATCTACCCCTCACGGCTTCTTGACCATTTGAGCAAGGATCCACATTTTTAAGCAATGCCGCCGCCTTCCAGAAGGCTTACAAGGCGTGGAAAACCTGCTGGCAGCGGTGTATGGATGCATAGGGGTGCTGTTTCACAGATTTGTGAATGAATTTATCAATTCTGGCAATACATTTTTTTAATCGACTCAGTCCTACTAATTTAGGGACAGGTTTTGTATGTACATTTATTGTTTAACCATTGTGGAGGGTTAGTTCCTGTGTAATTGTTTTTAGTTTGTCTACAACCTTAGGGTATATTACATGCTATTGTATGGTTTCTTTTGGTATACCTTTTCAGTGCAGCTCAAGATACACTTGCTGGCCAGTGGCTCAACCTTGTTATTGCTAGTTGAAGCCATTGCACCTGCCCATTGAGCAATGTTTTAAGATATTTGGTTCATTATAATTTATTTGAATTATTTGATGTTTTTCAGCAAACTCAGCAACTAGTATTGGGCAATACTTCACACTATCCCGTGAACAACAGTCTAATGATTGGTGACTATGTTACTCCAGCTGGGGTTATGCTGTCAACCCAAGGAATAACACCAACTCAAGGCTACAGGCAGTGAGCAGTGTTGTGTTGTGAATGAAATTCATTTTTGGATCCTTCTCCTGAGGTTGGGCAAATTGAGGTGTGTTTGATATTTTTTTTATCCTGTGTGAGTTAACGAGTGGTTGTGTATGTGAAACTGTGTTCTCAAGATGAAGGATAAAAAGTGCTAGAACTTGATACCTACTATGAATTGTAATACCTGTCAAAGGGTAATAAGACTGAGTAGAGATATGTTTATATTAAATGTAAGCATTATTAAATATTAAATTTACTGAGAGTTTCCATTATAAGATGCACCTATTTCATGATCAGTAGAATGTATTGATACTCCCATTCCTTTAGTTCTTGTGACACGGCAAAATTTAGTTAAATTTCATGCATTGTACATATCATTGTAATTTGACTAAAATGTCAGTGCTTTCTCAGAATACATGAATGTAAAATAAGGAAGTTATGTAAGTTGCATTGGTTTAGGTAATATTTCTCAATCGAATGTATGCTTGATTGTTTTGATTACATGAATGATTTTATGTATGAGAAGGAATATCCTTAAATCATATTGATTATGAGACCGCTTCTATTGGGAAAAAAGGAATCATTTTAAGGAGGGCCATGGAAAATATCTTTGCTGTCAAGTGAAATAATTGATGAATTAATGATCAAATGATAATGTATATAAATATGGTCTGCTGTTTATACTGTTGTGTGTATGCAAATTTCAGGTATCATGCCTGCATTGTTTGTTGCCCTTTTTTGAATTAACTTAGCTATGGGGTGTATTGATGTATTTTTATTAATGGTGCATCTTATAACTTCCATGCTCGCATCAGTACAGAGTAAGTGTAATTGTATTTAATAACTTATTTTCATTTTTGTGTACATGGTGATGAATCAAACATTATTTTATATGAATTTTAGTGCATGCAAAGTTTTATACTTAAGAAAATTTGGAAGGAAATTTAATTTTGTAGCTAGGAAAAAATTTGTGTGAGAAACCCAGCAACTTAAATTTAGGCATAAGGTTATGCCAGAATCTATGTCGAATAGTTCTGCTTTAATCTAATTGTTATTAAGAGCTATAAAGAATGGAAGCTTTTATTTGACCCAGTATGAGAGCTCAAATATTTTGCCAGAAGTTAGTGATAGATTTCCAAGTAGTCTTGTGTTATCTTTATTTAATTGAATTCAAGTAATTAATTTCCATTGTTATGCGGTCATTTTAATTCTTCATATTCTCTCCTTTGTTTCATAAAGAAACCATACTATAGAGAGGCCAGCCTTTTGTCTTAAATTGAATTCTCTGTTTGAAGTGGAAACCAGTGGCATAATTAGACTTGAATGACGTAGAAGTATTCATGCCTATCTGATTTGATGACAAAAATGTTATCATAATGACTGTGTGATTTTGACACAGTTGTTTTTCAGATGTGTTGTGTTTTATGCAAGGGTCCTTAAACAAATAAGATGGTTCAGAACTAAAGTTCAAAACTGAATGTAATGTATGGCAACATAAAAATACAGATATGGTATAGCAAAAATGCTACTTAATGCAACATTGTCATAAGTATAATGCTCACTGTCTACACAAAAGTGTTTACTCCAGTCAGGAAATGATAATCTCCCATGGAATTTTGATAAAATGCCAAAATTATATTAAATATGTTTTGATGTTCATCATACGCTTATATGAGTCATCTTTGGGGAATAAGTACTGGAAAATTTAATTTTTAGTGGCGATTTGACATTAGTTTGATATTAGCACCCAACCCTTCTCTTTTAAGAAGCAGGCAGCCTTTGATCCAGTTGAGGATTGAAATTCCTGTGTAATGCAAGGTGATGCTAAAGGCTATCACCTTGACTGTTACCATTTAGATCAAGGAATTTCTGGGATTGTGAATGGATTTGGGAACTCATTGTAGAAGTTCAGGTATTGAACAAATAAGCAGTTGAGTGTCATTGGATGCCAGTCCGTGTAGTTACTGGGGAAATATGTACTCCTGCCTTATCACTCACTCAGAGGTCATAGGTTTGGGTCCCACTGAAGTACTTTTTTTGATGGAATTTCGCTCACATTGGGTGTGGGTGGACTCAGTGGCACGGCCCTCAGGATGGAAAAAAAAAGTTTTATCGGTAACCACTGCATTCGATACTGGTGTTGGCATTGGTCTTTGCCAACAATAGCATCCAGCAGAAGCCTAAGTGACATTCCATTCATTTTTAAAGACAAATTGCTTATGAGTTGTAGATCCCTCGTACTAAATTGCTAATGTGTGTGAGGAAAGGGGGTTCACCAGGTTCTTTCTGATGAATTCATCGCATATCATTGTGGTTGAGCCTGATTTTCTATAATAGTATAGATTGAATGATTCTGATTCAAGTTGAGGCTAGGGTGATGCAGTTAAACGGATGGTGTGCCAGGGAAAACGTCAAAGAGCAAGGAAATATTGGAAGTTCTTCATTACTTGTTAACTTAAGTACAAGGCATTGAGATGAACGAGAGCTGATAGTTAGATGATAACAGCTTTATACTTACAGGGTGGCCAGCAGCAGGGGAAACTGGAAAAAGTCTGGAAATGTCACAGAGCTTGGATTTTTTTAGTGTCATAAAAATTAATTTTAAAATTCATTTCAAATGATGATAATTATGGGAATATGGCCTTATGCAGCCCATAAATGTAATTTAATTTTATAATTATGATAACAATATGTAGTGGAAGCACTCTGTAGTATTTATCTTCATTAGAATTCTACACACATTTATTTCACTAACCTTTGTTGGCATGTGGGAGTGTATATGCATATATATATATATATATGTATCACATGTACACCAAGATAGCCCTGGCAAACAAAAAACCTTTCGCAAAGGTGAGAAAGGAGTTCTCTCCCTTGAGAAGGTGGCAGTGCCACTGAAAATTTGGAATGTGTCAGTTGTGTTCTCTTTTTGTGTGTTTCTGTTTTTGTTTGCCAGTGCTACCATAGTCTAGACTTTCACGCAAATTATATATATATATATATATATATGTGTGTGTGTGTGTGTGTGTGTGTGTGTGTGTGTGTGTGTGTGTGTGTGTGTGTGTGTGTGTATGTATATATATATGTGTGTGTATATATATATATATATGTATGTGTATATATATATATATGTGTGTGTGTATGTATGTATATGTATATATATATGTATATATATATATATATATATATATATATATATATATATATATATATGTATGTATATATATATATATATATGTATGTATATGTATATATATATGTATATATATATATATGTATGTATATGTATATATATATATGTATGTATGTATATATATATATGTATGTATATATATATATATATATATATATATATATATATATATATATATGTATGTATATATATAAGTATATGTATATATGTATATATATAAGTATATGTATATATGTATATATATATGTATATATATAAGTATATGTATATATATATGTATATATATATATGTGTATATATATGTGTATATATAAATGAAAACCTGCCAAATGGCAAGCACATATACATTTGCATGAAAATTAATATAAGTAAAAGTGATAGGAACGCAACACATATAAAAGGCAATCAGAGGAATGGTGGGGAAGGTGGAATCAAGAGGTTAAGAGCATCGGTCCTGAAAGTTGTGAGATCAGTTAAAGTCCCACTCAAGGAAACTTATCTATACTTGTGATCTGCTTGATTTCACCATCTCCACCATTCCTGTGGTGTTTGTCCTTTATATGTGTTCCTACCCTTTTCCTTATGCCTATGACCATTTAAATGAATATATGTATGTATATATATATATGTGTAAATATGTATATATGTATGCGTGTGTGTGTAAGCAAGGCACTCGTGGGTACCAGCTCAGCTTCACCCTAGCCGTGTGATTTTGTGGGTACCAGATCTTCCTGGGAAACCCTAGGCGGCACAGGGAAGGGATCTGGCCCCCTTACCCTCTAGTGTGAATTTCAAATCCCATTGGAAATACAAGTTTCATCGCAATTACACTGTGACAGTTTGTGTAGTTGGGGGAATATTTTGGGCAAACCTGTAATGCGTAGGCAATTTTGTGATTGGATGTTATTGATAAACCTTCATTTGCCATTTAAATTCATTTATTGAGTGAAATGCTCTGAGGTTTCATCTCAGCCATTATCTCGAATTTGGAATGGTAAAAAGTTTCCGAATGCTAAATGAAAACATTTATTTGCTGTATGTGTACCTCTGAAGTTAGATTTTGTCTGTAATACTTAAGACGTATGGGCTGAATTAATACTTGCCTTCAAAGCACTCTTGTATGTTTGATTATTACTGCTTAATACGGAATATTATATTGCTTGAGGTATGTGAAAGGCTGCTGCTAACTTTTGGTAATTGAGTTGGCTTGTTTTCATTTGCACATTAAATGGTGGTTTTTTTCTCAAAGTATTGTGAGTATGTTGATGCTCAGTGCAACATTTGTAATAATTGTGTTTCATATTGATTCATGTCTTTTCATTGGTGCAGAAGATGTGTGCATGTTTGCACGTAATGTTGAGGAATTTATTTAATGTTTTTTTAAGTGTAGTGATGCGGTCCTGCAGCTTTGTCCAATAAATATATCTAAGATTAATACTATTCACAAATCAGCCTAGGAAGCATGCAGTGGGGTGTCTGAGGGTAAAGCTCTCACAATGTATCTTATCGGTTAACTCTGACACACTTCTTTGTACAATACCATATTGAGGGAGTCCTGTGAGTTTTTTAAAATTATTCAGATGGAAAAAATCATCAAACAATAGCTCCTTAGATAATATATATACACAAAACTGCTTTGTACCTTAATTCAAGTCAGGAAATTAAGTGTTGTCTTTAAATAGATCATAAAACTAAAATGATTGGTAACATTCATCATCTCAGATCAGCAAGTGGATATTTTTCTTATTGATCTCATGCAAGTGCACAGGTGACTAAATATTGATTTTACTGATAGGATTTTAATTTGACACTCATTTTCATCTATGTCTTGGCAAAAATATTTTGTGATTTAGGTGTCTATTTGGAATGAGTAAAGAGGTATTAAATTCTTCATAAGGTGCAGGAGCTAATATTCTTAGGTCGTAGATGCAAAAGTTGTGGCATTAAGTTAAATTGAGTATTTTTTAAAGGAGGTATAAGTGTTATACTGGCTCCATGTTGAAAAAAAATTGATAGTTCCTTGATGTTTTGGCCCTCCATGCCGTTACATCACTTGATTTATCCCTTCTCCTGCTTAGGCCTAAGTGAATATTTGGAGAGGTGTAAAGGAGGTAAAGGAAGAGTTTGGTACCTCCAAAGACTCTTGGAGAAAGAGTATATTGAACTCTCACTGAGCAGAACTAAGCATTTGCTCACTGGCCAAAGTGTATCTTCTCACAGAGACCTTTTTAAAACTAAAAATAATTGCCCCCCCCCCACACACATTTTAAATTATAAATTGAAAAACTGAGGCGAAAAAATTTTTTTTCTCCCCACAAAATTGTGGATGTGAGAAAATCCAGTGAAATTACAGAGTAGAATATGAATTCAAAATTTTGCTGAATAGCATATGTCCACAAAAATCTGTGCAATGTTTCTCTTTTTTTACATCCTCAAATTTTTAATCAATTAATCAGCCATTGAGCTCGCCTCATTCTAAGCCTTAAAAGTACTTAAAATTCATGCAACAGGGTTATGGGAAAGGGTCAATTCCTTTCCCTATGCCACCTGTGGTTTCCCATTAAGATCTGATCCCCAAAAAATCACACAGCTGGGTTAAAACTCAATGATTATAAGGTGATAACATTCGTGTAACTCTGGGCATGAGGTAGTTCAAAACGGCATGCTGAGACTTTTTAAAAAAAGTAAATTATTTTTTATATTTTAAGTGCAACTACCTGTCTTTAATTTTCTGCTCAAGTCGAGAATAAGATAATAGTTTATATTTACTCTCATTTTAACATCCATAATAAGCCCTGACAAGTCCAACTGTGGGAATATTGCTCTAGCCTATTAGCAAAATGAGTTTGTCAGTCTGCCTTTCGATTTACAATGAAAATGCATTCATCCTCTAGCATTGCAGTCCTATAAACAATGCATTGTGATCCAAATCTGCTTTGTAACATGTATTTATACTGAATGTTTTAGGTGACTTACTTGAATATGCATGTCTTTTAATTAACAAGAAATAATGTGAATGGTTGTTTTATAACAAAAGAACTTGCCTTACTTTCCTCATTCCCTGATGGTTAATCAATGCAATATACTTTAAAATTGAAGGGACAAACTGTCAAGTAAGCTAGTGTAAAAAAGGCTGTCGTATGGATAATGCTATCTTGCTCTGGTCATTATGACTGTTGTTTTCAGTGTATGATCTTGTGATGTGACTCAGTGTTTTGAGAATTAAATTTCATGTTGCATAGTCGAGGGGTCTACCACATTAGCTATCTTCTGAAATTCACATTTGCTCAGTTCCTTCAGTTCTGGGGCATTTGTATTCTGTCATCCATAAATTTCTTGTGGCCACTTTTTTAAACTTTTTATAAATTATGTATTTTATAATTTAATAATTTTAAAAAGAATAGATCGTCAAAAACTCATCCTAATTTGCTCCTTAAGTGAATAAGTAATAACCATCAATGATAATCATTCATTTTTCCTGATTTACTTTTATCATTTATCATGGTCTGTCCGTGTGCAAAAGACCCATTTCCTTCATTTCTGCATGACTAGGCCCGCGATTGGTTGAATGAATTACCAGATGATCTGAAAAGATTCAAAGTGTTATTGCAGGGAAATGAGCGGAATAAAAATATTTGTTTGGTATTTTTTCACAATAAAACAAATATTAATTGAAAATACATCTTTTAATGCTTTAAAATAGTTTGTTCTATTTTGCTGACATTTATCTTGTTTTCTGGAAGAGTTTATGATTTAGAAGGTATATACAATATACATACTGTGGAAATAGTTTTTCTGATCCATCCCCTGGAGTAAGTGTGGCTGGAAAAAGTTTATAACTGGGCATGGATATTACAAGAGGTAGCATAAAATAAGTATTATGTTTCTGTGTATGCAAATGAGATCATTCCTTGGTTACATAATATTTTACTGAAGAACCCAACCATTTTAGAACTGCCCGATTTAAATTTGTCTGAAAATCAAAGTCCACCAATTGCATTCAATCATTAATAATTGTTATATAGGTTCTATAGCAGACACCTACCTGGAGACTTCTGACAAAGGAAAAATTCAGTTATCAGAAGAGTGAGCGAGTACTCCATAAATATTTTCCATGAATGCCATATGTTGTGGCCACTTGTGTTTCTTCCATGCATGAGCATTAATTATGACCATTGTTTAGACATTTAAAATTTATTGTAGTTGAGAGGATTTCCCAAACATTTTAAATTTATGGTTCCATAGTCTTGAATATTTTTCATTTAGTTCCTCCTTGGAGCTAATTTAGTTCCTCAAAGTCAATTTACAAGTTTTTATAGTCAACCCCTGCTGGAGTTAGGACTTTCTGGTGTCAATAAATATGTTCCAGCACTCATCAAGGTTAGTTTTCATAGAATGTGTGCTCAACGATGCTTCTTATTACATTTGTAATGGTTTTCGAAGAGTTTTAAAGTTACCTGTAGCTTTGAGAAACTTCAAGGTGCTACCTGAAACCATTTTAATAAAGTGTTAGCTGGCAGGAGTAAATATGGAATCGCAAACCTGAAATACTGTACTCAACAATGAGGTAAATATAAATAGACACTCAGCCATACATGAAAATCCACCCAATGTTAACCATGTACTCAGGTATTTGGGTGTGAATATAAGGAAAAGGATTTTGAACTTATGAAGCACAAACGTTGTTAGTGGGAAAGGTGGAAGGATGGGGCTCATAGTAGGAAAAAGGATATACATACAAGTAAAAACTTCATCATTACAGCCAGACACTTTGTTTTAGAATAGTCATTGAGACAAGAAAAATTAAAGAAAAAGTGAAATTTCATGGCTTGGAAAAGAGTTCACCATAATGGCCGCAGACAATCAGTGTTGGTGGTACAGAAGTTTTAGAGAAAGGCATAAAATAAAATCCTTATGGATGACGAAGTCTTAGGAAGTGAAGGCAGCCTCATTGATTCTTTAATGATTGAAGGGGGCTGCAGTCAGATGTTAAGTAGAGCAGAGGGGGAATCCACAGGAGCTGACTTCACTTCCTCATCTGTAAATTCTTATTTTGTACACATCTCTTCGCCATTTGTGCCATCAACAAGTATTTACACATTGTTACTCCACACACTATTTTTAAATATTGGAGTAAAGTATACAAAGGAAATACCGATGCTGTTAAGTGTCATTGGAATGTAATGCATAATATAAAATTAGAATTTTTAGGACTTGTCTAAAATTATTTCTTGATGCCTCCTCTGGGAATTTCAGTTTATGGTTTGGGAAGGTTTGCTGCACTGTTTGTGTAAATGTTTTCATTTCTGTGTGTTGGATATAAGTTGACGTTGGTTAAAACATTAGTTCGTACAATTTAAATAAAATCATACGCCACAACGTAGTATCATGGTGTTAGTTTTATTAGCAGTTTAAGAGGCATACAAAGCTATACAGCCAATTTCACTAGTAAGACTATTTAGCTACTGCAGGAGCTGTTATTTTGTTATGGGGTGGTATAAACGGGTTGCTCTAAAAATGATTTCTGAGGATGATTCTTCTTATAGAAGATTTCTGTCAACTTTGTGAATACTGTAACAGGAAATGTTATACTGCCCAGTGACCTTATAGGTACTCAGTAGTAGTGAAATAGTTCTACGTCACTAGGGAACTTACACTAACCTGCCTAGGTAACAATTTTCTCTTCATTAACTAAAAATGAGAGGGCAAACTAAAATTGAAAACTGGAGTATCATTTTGCAACCAATTTACTCTGGCCTAATGTTCCATAGAATTTCTCACCAATTTTTTGTCAATGGACCATTTAATCCCATTCAACTGTATTCTGAAAGTACTTAAATGAAATTCAATGTTTATGGATGGTTTTTCTCTCAGTTTGATCTATATTCTATTCATACGCTTTCCTTCCATATGCTATAATTTGTTTGATTTTTACTTGGTGTTGTGCCATTACTATTTTATTTCTCAATATGAAAAGGATTTAATAGGGTAGCCAACAAATGGAAGATAGTTGCCATAGTGATATTTTATTTATATTTGAGACCCGTGGGGCATGTGGCAGAAGTGGCGGTACTCATCAGAAGGTTGATTCACATGGAATATATCTATATAACATCAATCTTTGATAGATGATCACAAAGTAATGCTCATTTTTTGATAGGACTGTTTAAATTTGTACATGTGCAGTTGTAAAGTCTTTAATTGATTAGTGTCCATTTGATGGCATCTATGATTTAGCGGAATAAGTCATGCTGCTGGGTTAAGATTTTTCAACTTTAAAAAAGCAATTAAAGTGTTTTGGGAAGGCTTTAGTTTTTACAAGTTATAGCTGTGGATAAGTGTGTGGAGACAGGTATTCTTCATAGGGTGAAAATATTGCTTTGATGATTCATTTGGCTTTATTCTGTTGAATTGCCTATTCTTTAAAGAAGACAAATTAATTCATGCAAAAATGTTGTGAGAGTACTTAATTTATTAGAAATTGATTGTTAATCTCATTAAAATAATCAGGAAGGTATATGGTAATCATATATATTTTGTCTTTATTTATTAATGGTTTATGTTTTGAGAAAGAACAGTATAATCTGGGTGGATTGTCAGTAATTCACAAAATTTCTAGTTTGCAATGCCCACTTTACTTTGAAATATAGGCATACCATGAAGAGAGAGAAAGGACAAACTTTTATTTAATATTCCATTTTGAGAACTGATTCGGAGTGCAGATCTGCCGTGACCATCGGGAATTTGTATGCTAAATGCTTCACTGAAATTTGGCTTGAGCATGCATGCTTCCTATGTCATCACATTTAGGTAGGCATTAATGTTTTATCTAATTGATTTTAAGTTGGTTGTATTTACTTCCTATATCTCTATGCAGTAAATGAATTATTTAAATATTTTTTTACATATTTGGCTCCAATCTGCACTCTTTCCTTGAAATGATGTCATTGGATTTTTAAGTGTTTGATATTTTATGTGTGGTATGCTAAATTAATAAATTTTGCCTATCTATACAGTAATCTTAAAATCTGTTCAGGTTCATAGGGAAATGATTGGCAGGAGATAATAAATTCACATTAAATTACATAAACTTTCTAGGGTAAATTAATGTTGACACTCCGATGGAGCTTCAATTGGTAATCTGGTAGGGCAACAAATTTGTGTTAGTTAGTAATGAGGAACACAGCAATGAAATAAGCAAAATGTAAATGAGTGTAAAGTATACCTTACCTTTAGTGGTTGAAGTCATTGATTCTAATTTAGGATCACTGTAAAAATACTCTCAGGTTATTGATTTTCAATTCTGATTTTTAAATAATTCTTCATTTGGACTGATTAGGAGAAATTAAGCACTCTACAATAATAAATTAATATTTAGTTGGTTAAGGCTTTCGGTCATTCCTCTGCCTCAGAGTCTCTCTTGGCGACAACAATATTTCCAGTCTGCCAGAAGTGGTATCAAGATGCCAGCAGCATGGCTGAAGAAACTGTTGTCACCAAGAGACTCCCTAATGTGGAGGAAGGCATGAAAGTCTCAACTATTGCAGATGAATGCTGCAGAAACCACAGATTTCTTTCAAAAATTTAGTTAATTGAGGAAAAATGGGAAAAGAAATCCTCGAGTTTCCATTTGCAATCAATCTCTAATTCTATACTTACCTGATAATAGGTGACATTTTTTCTCGCATCTTTCAGTGGTGGTGAATAATGAGAGATGCCAATTAGTTGGAATGAATTAATTGATTTAAATATTCTTACATGAATACTATGTATTTATTTAAACATAAATGCGGGGTCATTGTGATACATATTTTGCTAGTCATCATTTTACTAAAAAAACCCTTGAGTTTTAGTTTACATGCACTTTAGTTCATGGAAGATTAAAATTTAGCTCGTGACAAATTGCAAAATGCCTTACTCAAGGTCTTTTTGATCACCTCTCTTCATTATTTCAAAGCTAAGAGGAAGCAGTATCAAGTAGTATTTTCCAAGCATTGGTCCTTTGACAAATCTAATGAATTTCTGTAATGTAACAATAGTTTTAAGTATTGCCCAGAGCAGGCAGTTTTATTTACCGAGCAATGTCAGAATAAACATCTCAGTCTCAGCTTCAAGAGTGCGAGTATTTGAAGAAGTAGGGAAATTTTGCTCCTGAGCATCTTTCTCAAGTCCAATATGTGTATTTCTTATCTTCATGATGAGTGGTACACCTGTACCAATTACTTGATGTTAAACCATGTAGTAATAAAATTAAATCTCAATTCCCCAATGAGCATCTGCATTCCCATGGGATTTTTAAAGTATGGTATTCCGTTTTGTATTAGAATGTTAAATATTGCTTACTTCATAAAAATCATAAGTCTGCCATGCCATGTATATGTTAAAATGTCCTTATATTGGGTTTTTTATATGTTTTTGTGGAATACTTATGTAATATTCTATATTCATTGCATTATCGATAAGGTAGGTAATTTTTGTGCCTCCGGTGATTCTCTATATTATTTTGTGGTAAATTTATTTACCTGTTGTAGCATCAGATGTGTGCTAGTAGGTTGAAATTTGGAGAGAAGTGAAGAGTCCAACAAAGCTTTCTGGTTAATCATGGCCTCCCGTTTCATACCCTGCTCGTTTTCCATTCATGTAATTTTCTTCCAGCCCCTTAATGTTTCTGAAATTTACGAGTATGCTAAAAATTCAATGGAAATAGCATCTAATGAATGGAATGAACATTTAATGGAGGGAACATGGCATTCTCTTGGTGTTGCAGGTACCCATCCAGGGTCGGCTGTTTTACATTACGAGCATTCAGTTTTGATTAGATTATTATTTTCAAAAATTTTGAATGAAAGGGGTAAATTGAAAGATTAGAATCTTCGTAGTTTTTCAGTTTGTGTTTTCTGTTTGTATCATCATTCATTAAATGCCTTGCAAATTTATGCATTTAATTGAATTTTTCTCAGCTGGTGGCACCCTTCCATAACTTTTTAAACTTCCTTCCCATTTTGAATTATATTATAAAATTCCATGAAATGAAGAGTATCTAATACTTTAAATTTACAGGAGAGCATACATGCATCACTTTTAGAATTTAGGAGAGATTACTCTGTTAAATAAATTATTTGCATTTTTGAATCAGACGTTAGATATTTATGTTTTTCGGCTCAAAGCAAATATAGTGTGGAAATCTTTAGAGCTTAGTTTAATGTAAATAACTGAGCCTAATAATAATAGTAACTTTACAGAAAGCATATGTAAGCATTAAAATTTCATAATAGCGTTTGTTACCCTTTCTTGGTTTGTTTGAGACGTAATCAAGTGACTAGTTGAAGTAGTGTTTATATTAAAAAATTTTATTTTCTGCCTATCTTATGGACCTTGCTTAATTGTATATTAGGTACAGAAGGTATTTGTAAAGGCCTGATTAAATACACAAAAATGAAAATGGCTGGATAAATGTTAATCATTGGGCGCCTTAACAAGCTAATGCGGTCAATGAATTTCCCGAAATTCATTCTGTCTAATAATTAGTGAAGAATGCCAAGTCATGAATGAAATTACGACTTCATTTCTTTTACAATGTGCTAATTGCATGTGTGCTGTTGCGATAAATTGATTTTGATACACATATTATGCATTAATATTTCTAATTGTGTATAATTTGCCTGCAGTTGTTGAAAGAATCCAAACTAATATTTACAAATGAGGTTACAAATATCTGTCATATTAGGTTTCAGGATGATTTATAACAATTTTCTTTATGATCTTCATCAATGTTCCTTGTTTGGATGTTTCAATTTCTAAAGGTAATGTTTAAATGAACGATGTGTGATTAAAATGTTTAAAAAATGAATCGAGTCAAACATTAACTCAAGAGCATTTACTGTTTTAATATCTTTAATGTAAAAGAGTTGTTGCTCAGGTCTGCCACTGTGTGAAATGTATGAATACCTGTGGAGTTGTTATTTTTCCCCACGTGTGGCCCATAAAGGCCACAGAGTGAAATGTTTCAAGGACTAATGATAGCCACAAATTTGAAATAGATTGATTCAAGTGGAGTTATGTCTCTGCAAGAAAAAAAACTATGTGAACTGATTTGCCAGTGTTGACTCCTGCTATGGAATCTATTTATTAAGTGCACATTAACTTTTTGTCCTTCCATGGCAAACATTCTCTTTCATAATGAAGCCAAGCTAAAAATTTATGTAATTATATATTAATGGAAACTGCCTATAATATTTTTAGTGGTACATTGTCGGGAACAACTCTTGCATTAGCATTTGAATGGTATGGATATTATTTTACTCACGCAATATTCATGTTGTTACTATTATACAGCAGTTATTTTACTTGTTATTTCAATGCCATAAAGAGCTTGTGCTAAAAATGAACCCTACCTCAAAATAATGTAGCTAATTTTTGTATGTTTAGAGACTCTTCATCAGTAATCATCAAAAGTCTTTTGTCATGTTTTCCATAATGTGCAAAATAACTTGTTTCATGTGCAAGAAATGGTTTCTGCTTGGCTGAAACTATTAATTTTAAAATGCAATAACTATTGTTGTGGGAAGATATCTTTGTCAATGATCTCATAACAGCAGTATATAAATAGAGTACCTACACAGGTAATGTATAATTGGTGACAGTGATACACTGATGTTTGCACCATGGTCCAGACATCTTTTACCAGGTATATGAAGTGCCCTGTCTCTGAGCCTTAAACATTGATTCACATTTTCGAAATTTATTGATTAGGTGTCAGTAGTATAGGTACTGGAGAAACAAATACACGATTGGGTGAATCATTGATAAGAATACTCTATAATGGAAAGCACATTTCCTAATGGTTGTATTTCTGCCTGCCATCTATGAAATGCTGATATTTTATTAGTCTTTAAATGATTGAATTGTATGTAACAATTTGTAATAATTCAGTGATTATGTAGTCTGTTTCCTGTATATATGACTTTTAGTTACAATAGAGCTGATAATCCTTTTCCATTAGTTGTGGGCATATTATACCTAGGTTAACAGTTTGTATACATATTGTCATAAAATTTCACAGACTTTATCATTATGATTCTCATCTCGTAAATTATCCTGCATGCTTCATTACAGTCATAATTTAAACCCTTTTTAAGGACTTTCTCACCATATCATTAATTCTGACTTAAAAAATAGAGTGGAAATATTTAACCCTAGCACATTATAAGGCAAATTTGACATAAAAGAAAACCAAAAGGCAACCAAACACTGTTGGTTTAACTAAATTTGAACAAACATTGCATTTCATGCTATGTAGACAAATATTTTATGTTTCAATAAATTTATACCCGGTGTCCATGCCCAGGTGTATTTCAGAAACCATGCCCAGGTCCTTTGTGAATTTGTTAGTATTAGCAAATAGGAGCTTCCATAAATATTAATTTAGCAGCAATAAGTGATTTGACAAGAAATTAATACAAACTTATCTCGAAGATATCAAATAGTGTTTCCTTGTATATATTTTTATAAAAGTGTTAATACTTGTTCTCATACAGGTGGTTACATTAATTGAAATAAGTGGTCATAAAATCATGTTGTACAAGGAATACGTTTTGAGTTTTATGGAAATTAACTTGCTCAGCCCTGATTGTGATTTTTTCCTATGATGTCTTAACATGATACTGGTTTCATTGGTGCTGCATGGGTGTCATATGTTATTTATATGTTTATGTAGTTTTAGAGAAAACTCCATTTTGAGAAGTTGTAAGACAGATGACAGTTGGCTATTATGTTATTTTCCCCTTTGTAGTGGCAAATCTCTATTTTGACTATTTTGTATTATTTATGGAACCCATTATTTATAAATTTAATTTGTTTTTAGTACAAGTAGTTTTTTATGATAGTTTTTATATAGCAGTGTTTGTCATTGACATTTAAGTTGAAGCATTTTATGTCTCTCTGCTGACTGGAGAAGGACAATTATTGCAATAAAATCATTATCTGGGAGCAAAGGTTATAGTAGGTATCTTTGAAAACTTGAAAAATACCTATTTTCATTTTGGCAATCATTTAATGTCTTTCAATTTTAGTAAAACCTTTTCAGACAATGGAAAAAGATAGGGCTATTTAGAAATAATTATTAATCCAAAAGAAATACCTTGATTGGAAAGAAGTACACTTTAAGTCCAAATTGTTAGCAATAAATGGCCATATAAATGTTCCAAAAAGATGTAAATGAATTAATTGACACCCTGTCAGGTTATAACCATTACATTTTAAACTATGAAATGTATTTAGCAGAGTATGATATAACTTTTTGGTCCAAGTTTTCTTTTTATGTTTTAATTTTCAGTCCTAAGTATTGCCATTTCAGTTCTGTGATAATCAATGTACCAGCTGCCAAATTGTTGACTCGCAGGTGGAAGTAGTTCTTTTTTGATATGCCAGAGTAAACCTGCATTTAAGTTACATCATTGCTTAATGTACCAACCTATTTGAGTAATTTGTTCAACTAATTAAGGAATGAGTGGGTCAGAAATAGTTAAATGATTGTAAATACCACTTTAAACATTGTTAATTGTATAATAAATGTATCTCCAAAAGTATTCATCAAGGGATACTCTCATGTAGGGGATGCTGATTTTATCACAAGCAATGTACACATGCTGTGATAGTTTCCGAAAGCTTTTTATGAAAGTTTCTGAAAGCTCTTGGTCAAATTTTGATTCATTTTGTTTTGCTGTTGTGTGTACTCAATGAAAGATAAATGCCCAAAAATTATGGAAACATGGGTTATTATCCCTATTATTTTGACTTCATGATATAAGATTATTGATGTAGTGTAGATTTGAGGAGTTTTTTTTTACTTACTGTTCCACAATAGCCTTCCCTTTGTAAGGCAGGCATTTACTATAGATAACTCCTACCCCTAAATTTGTGTAATTGTAATGGGAGGTAATTTTGCCTTGGATTTAATAGTTACATTGCACAATAGACGGATGGCTGTAATGCAGCTGTTAAATCTTGTATCAATATTCATTAATGAGAAAGACATTGGACATCCTTCAGTTTTGTGTTCACTATGTTTAATTGGTTGTGACAAATTATGCTGCTCAAATTATGCCCTCATAACGAAGTTTGTAGATATATTTTCAGTAGTGTTCCAAGGGAAGTGTTTACTGAAATGGTTCTTCTGGAAGATTTAAGTAGTATTCTTTTATAGATAACTCTAATCAACAAGCCTGAGCAACTGATTGATTGTAAGATAAGAGGGAATTTTCAGGGTGTTTATTAGAGATCATCTCCAATTGATGTTAAAAGTATTTGTAGCAACTTAACCGGTGACATTGATAATTCCTATGAAATTGGTGTTAGGAATATTGACATTTTTCAATTCCTTTGTTTTCCACTGTGTGTTGTGAATGGTGTTTCTCATGTACATCCTCTGGTGTGTGTGCATTCATGATTTAAGGATTATCATATGTAATTGTAAATATGTTTCTAAAAATGAAATATTTATGCATATGTGATTTTGAATGAGATGTATCTTGTAAAATTGATTTGGTGGGTGATAAGTGAAATTTTTTTTAAAGTGATGAAGTTTATTGTATCCTAATGAGATGAATCTAGCGCTTTTATATTTTGGTATACTTTTTCACTGGAGAATTTATAATTTTGCTGACCCATTGTTGATCTGGCTAAACATCTAGACAGTTCTAAAAAATTTGTTTAGACATGCCGTTTTAGGCAGTAGTTACACTTGCTGGTAGAGGGATGTATTTATTGATTTTTTAATGAGGCAATGCTTGAACCGGAACACTAAATTTTGCACTAAGTGTGTGTAAAAGTGGTTCAAAACTCATTACAGAAGGTTTTCAATTGAAGTTCAAACAAGGAATGATATCCTTGTGAGAATTTATTGTGAATGAACTCTTTTGATGCATTATGTACGTGAAGTTGTTTATAGTTAATTTGTTTAATAAATATAGCTTCATTTCACATCCCCTATTTTTGCTTATTTTAATTTACCTGCAACTTAAATCTCTTTGTAAAGTTCATACAAATTATTATAGTTTTGAGTACAAGCTTCTTATGGATGCATATGAAGAAACCCATCAGTCCATTAGATACTTAAACTTCCCGATTCCTCAGAGCCCCCTGCACTAGTCCAACTGAAAACATTAAAATGACATCTATGTCAAGTTGCACCAACCTCCATAATACCTTACATACGTAAGTACAGCTTAATATATAGTAAGACTTCAGCATGTGGTAAGTTTCTATATTGATATTAATATCAATCATCAATTGTTTCTCTCCCACATCTTTTGACTGGCCAGGCACAGAGTAGAAAAAGTTTGAAACATTTTCAAACAATGCCAAACCTAAGGGAAAGAGAAGTATTTCCTTCTGTCATAGAAAATACTTGCCCCATTGCCGCCTTAAAAAAAACAGAATTAATTCCATGGTAATTTTATGCATTATAAAAACCTCATTTAATTTAGTTATTCATTATGAGCACCTCAGTAGACAACTACATGTTGAATAAATTTTCTAGGGTGTCATCCGGGGTGATGATTACCGTGGAAAATAAATTATGTTAAAAAAGCTTTTTGAGGCTTGTTTAATTTCTTAAGGAGTAATGGGCACTATTATTTAGCTATTTGAAAGTGAGTTTCTTGTTTTTGGACTCCTTAGACTATGTAGCAGACTGCAGCTTTATGCACCCTCGAAGTCTCCAACAATAGCTATATAAGATTCAATGGCGAGCAAATTAATATCTGATTTTTGGGAGAAATGCTATTTTTTCTGAAATAATGAACGATTCCATTTAAAATGCTAAATAAATTGTATTGACACATGGCTGGTAAATTATCCCACAGCTCACAGCTAAAAGAAATGTACTCCACAAAATGTGCAAATATATTTTCATTAAACAGTCCAACAGAAACAAGTTTATTTGACGTAAGGTGCAGTAAAGTGTTTTTTATCTGAAATCTTTTATGAAAAGAAGGATTGCCAATGACCTCATAATTGTATCTTCTGTGAAGAAATTCTGCCTCTAATACCTCCCATATTTCCAGATGATCCTCAAATACACTATTATTTATAAAATATTCTCTATTGACCTACTTCCTTATATGGAGGATTTGTTGTTTTATCCCCTCATGAATGCTTGCTTGGAACTAAAAAGAAAGAACAACTGCAGGACAAACAGTAGTCCTCCCTCTTTACACAAATTTTTGTTAAGTATTGACTAAGCTGAAAACAGTCTCAAGTTCGCAACAGCACTTAAGGTATAAATATTTGGTATAAGGCAGAAAGTATTGCCAAGAGGTTTTAACTAGTACTCAGCATTTAAATGAAACTGGTGTTAGCTGCCCTCTACCAGTTTGGAGTTGTTCTTTCTTTCAAAGATATTTTAACATGCTGCAGTATTTGGAAAGCAAATTAGAATGTGAATCATTGGTTACCTAGAAACATGTTTCATCTTTATTTCCATGACCAACAGAGGAGATATTTTCTTTAAATAATCATGCATAATTCACTTCAAATGGATAGAGTAAAATCAAGTGGCGTGCCTTCATAATTAATTCCAAAATACAGGGTGGAGCATAGGTAGGGTGGCTTTGTTCCTAGTGGGAGGAAAATGTATGAAGCAAAATCTAAAAGACTTGTTCTAAGAAACAAGATCTTTGAAGAGGAAAGAAATTCTCCACACTATTAAGGAACCATCTTGCTTTCCATGCTATCACAACTGCAAGAAATGTGCAGTACTATCACAAGTAAGGATAATAAGACAATCAGCCTGAGAATTGAAAAAAGATTTTATTGGCTACGCTATATTTGTTCACTATGGCAACACATCTCCCCATTGATATTTAAACATGCAGGGGAGCAGGCACTTAACAAGTTGGTCTGATTTGGAGGAAGGAATAGTACTGGAAGGAATGCAAAGTTTCAAGCATGATTGCACTAGTCTGAGAAACACTTTATGTTATGGATTCAGAGTATCCCAAGGAACAGCTTTCATTTGGATTGAAATCTCAAGGGGCCTTGTTTATGCAGATACAGTGTCTAAAGGGAGCTTGAGGTCACTTGGGGTACATCATACAGATTTTCATTGTTAAAATCTGGAGCCATCATTGAATAAATTTAATTCCATGCATTAATAAATCTATTAAAGCATATGTAGATCCCTAATTCATTCATCTTTTCCGGAAGTATATAACATACTGATAAGTCTGTTCCTTACCATTTCTTATATTGACATTGGTTTTCCTCTTCTATGTAATACATGCCACTTGATATTTAACAACTGAGCTGACTGAGACATAGCACTTTTGATTGAGTTATTTATGAGTGGACTGAGGTTTTAAAGTTGTTAGATTATGAAATTCATTTAGGTGGTGCAGTATAACTCTCATTTGAGGGGAGTGAATCAGGGCAAGTTGTTGGGGTATTTAGGAGGTACCCAAAACTGTAAAAAATGATTTTGATATGCCCAAGTGATAGTATTTGGTGAAAAAAGTAATATCCATACTAAAAAGAAAGACTCGTACTTTTCCACAAATTTTATTATATGGTACAATGCGTTTCACCGACTTGCGGCATCATCAGGTGCCGCTATTTGCTGAAACGCGTTGTACCGTATAATAAAACCTGTGGAAAAGTACGAGTCTTTCTTTTTAGTATGGATATTAAATACTTCCACAAAGTGAAGCCTGAAACAATAGAATATTTAAAAAAGTAATATGTTTATGAATGGATATTTGTAATAACAATATTTACCTTGCGCAAAATTTGACACTGATTTGAAAAATATTGTCGGTGATCTTTCATTTCATTTTCAGAATTTTTATTATATAATAGCACAAGTCCATTTGGAAAATGGTTTTTGTAACAGTCCATGAATTTTGCAGGATGTCGTTTTTCACAATTTATTTTCTTTATAAAACACTTCAGTGTATCTAGCTTAGCTAAAGAAGAACTAGTAAAACTCATGCAACTTCATCATACTAAATAATATCATTGATAAAGTAAAAGAAATGTTGGTCAATAACCGCAAATTAACCATCAGAGAAATAGCAGAGGACTTGAACATTGCCTATGGATCCGCCCAAGACATTGTGGTTAATGATTTGGGTTTCCGTCGTGTAGCAGCAAAGTTGGTGCCAAAAGACCTCAATTTCATGCAAAAAAGAGACCGTGTTGACGTCGCAAAAGACATGATTTGCGAGGCTGAATCCGATCCCACATTCATCAAAAGGATCATTACTGGAGACGAGACGTGGGTTTATGAGTACGACACGCAATCCAGACATCAGGCAAGTGAATGGCATTCACCAAATGAGCCGAGACCAAAAAAACCACGTCGTTTTCAGTCAAAAAAGAAGGCAATGCTGACGGTTTTCATGGATTACAACGGTGTAGTGCATCATGAATTTTTGCCAGAAGGCCAGACAGTAAACAAAGAGTATTATTTGGGCGTTATGAGACGTTTGCGTGAAGCAATTCGCCGAAAGAGACCAGAAATGTGGGCAGAAAAGTCGTGGATTTTGCACCATGATAACGCACCGTCGCACAGTGCTATCATTATTCGTAATTTTTTGACGAAAAATGCAACAAATACCATCCAACAGCCACCGAATTCACCTGATTTGGCTCCCTGTGACTTCTTTCTGTTCAATCGAGTTAAAAAACCATTACGGGGAACGCGTTTTAGCAGCCGAGAGGAAGTAATGGAAAAATCGCAGGAAGCACTGATGGACATACCGAAAACCGACCGTAACTTTTGCAAATGTCAAGTTATGACACTAAGATTTAAAGGGAATATCAACAACAGATGTACCAATTTAACAAAAAAAACAGAACTCAAATCGGAACGATGGGAGCGCCACACGGTGGTTATTCCGGGAACTTTTTGATCAAGGTAGTATATATATATATATATGTACATATATAAAACCATAATTTAACCCTGTTTGTTTTTTAGGCGTCTGTAGAGTTTACAAAATACTAAGCCAAACAGAGTGTGAAATTAACACATCAGGGTGGGGGGGCAGATCCTTTCCTTGTGCCAAATATGGTTTCCCAGGGTTCTGATACCCATAAAATGATAAGGCTCGGGTGAAGCTGAGAGTACCCTGGGCCCTCTGGCCCGTGGTCCAACGCTCTTCCCCTGGACTACCACATCCCTACATATATTTTATGAAAGTCTCAAGAATGTGAATAATAAAAAAAACAGGGGAGTGAGATGACATTAGTTAACACAAATTACAGAAGAAAATGCACAAAAATAGCATTTGTCCCTTCCCAGTAACAGGGCAAGCTTAATCCTTTGAGAAGACAATACCAAATCATTTCATCTCAGTGCACTATAAAGACTTTTCTATTAAGTATCATTTGGCTTCTTTCCAGAACAACTTCAACATGGATTAGCAAAAGAAGTTTCTGAAATGAATTTTTTAGATTCTCACTAAAAATATGAGATTTCTCTTTATGATAATATAACACTTCCTTCAAATATATTAGAAGAATGAGAAATAATGACCTATGGGATTTCAAGAGTTGCAGTCAATACAAGTAATAATAAGTCAGTGAAAGAAAGATAATATACAATAACTCAGTAAACCACATTTAATCCAAAGGCAATGAAGTACAAACTGGCTGAAAAGGGTAAAACACAATTTGCACCATTTTTCCTCTTATAAACTACTATTTTCAAAATACTAATATATCCATCAAAAAATTAGGTTTCCACTGCAAAAAGGATTCAATTTGCAGTAGTATCCTTTCATTTATAGATACAATATAGGTAGGAAAAAATGAGAAATATTTAAATACTGCAATAAATAAAATGTTTATTCTCAGTCCTGTGAAACACTGTCCTTTTATGCGAAGCAACAAAATTGCAGAAATACACATTAGAAGTAACAATGGCCAAATGTTAATGTTTTGTAATACAAAATGCAATATCAGAACCACAATACCAAAAGATAAAATATTACAAAAATCAAATAGTACATATCTTACATTAATAATGTAGAAGCATGTGACAAAATATACAGTATTTATGCAGCCTTGGCACAATGATACAGCGGACCCTTGTTGCTTTCTGATTGTATACAATATGAAAAAAATTATTTTAAGCACCAATTACCACCCAAAATATTAATACAACTCAGGTTATGAACAAATAATTGGTAAGGTCAGGCTATAAAAAACCTTAAAGCCATAATAAACCACTATTATTCAATAAAAGCATCTTTAGTAAGTTATGGAAGATAAAATTTTACAAAAAATTACGAGAGCATAAATAAAACTAAAATGGCATAATCATTACATTAGTAGGAATTTCCAATGTCATTGTGTCAATGCCTTAACTTTTGGGGGATGCGGGAGAAAATCTATTTTTAATTTCATTGGAATGAACGATATTTTGAGATGGCCTCCGAAGCCCATCAGAATATAACAAAATGAAGACATTAGATTCAGGAATTAATATACATAAGTGGTATTGACTATAAACCAAAAGATATCATCACATTCATTATATCATAAACCGTTTGGTTTTTTCTAAAGTAAAATTAATTTTATCATTTTAAGACAGTGCAGCTGCTAATTTCATTTAATAGCCGATTAAAAATTGATCTGTCTGTTTTAATAAGAGGCAAAATTTTTTTATTAACATAGAAGCATCTCTAACACTAATTAGATCTTCAAAGATCTCCCACTTGACCCATTATTTTGGGAAAAAATGTATAATACTGGATCATACATTCCAATTTGCAAGCTATTTTTTTAAACTAACTGTATGTTGATAAAGTTTTAATCAATTCACAATTTTAGTTTAAAAATGAGTTTTTATTATACAATGGAGTTAATTTTGGCGAGATGGAACTTACAATTTTATTTTTTAGCTTTATTAGGACTGATATTCATTTAAGTTTGTAACGAACTGTAAGTAATTAGCCTGGTACAAAGGTAACTTGCTGTTTAAACCTTATGTTATACCTGCAGAGGAAGATGTTGGTAGATAGATATTTACATGAAGGCAATTTTTGGAACAAAATTCACCTGAGCTGTTGAAAGCAACTAAGACAAATAAAAATGAATACTATCACATTTTGAAACACCATAATGGCATGTTACCAATGTCAGATAAAACATAATTTACATACCAGTATTTCATAAGAATAAATATCGATCCCTGCAGAGTCATTTATTTGAAATAATAAATTCATTCAGTTATCACAACAAAGGAATGACTTCGTGTAATATCTTATCTCTCTCCTGGAGGAGGAATCTAACTTTCAGAATTAAGAATGTAGGAGAAATCTTGCAGGTGATATATAAGTCACTTATTCGGAAGAACTAAGTAATCTCACAACAGCCTACTTATTTTTATAAACAACTGTTACTGGCATGCTTTTCACTCACATTACTTAGTAGCAATATGGAGCTTAAACATTATTTATATGCCACCCAAGACTTTGGCCTGACTCAATTTTCAATTCCTGGATTAAATTCCGCAGACTGATAAATGAAAAAAAGAAAGAAATGGAGAATAAGGGGATTCACTATACAGATAAAAGAACGATTTCCAAAGAATATGATGCTTATTTCATAAGAAAACAATTATAACTTGATTGAATGTACAATTTCAAAAATGAATATGCACTGAATGTGAAAATGAAATCATGCTAAAAACTAAATGTAAAAAGAACGTACCAATGCTTGTGAAACAATGGAAAACGAAAAAGTCAAGATCGTAAAGTTGATTTGCCCTGGGTTTGTTAGGCGACACAATAGCAACAAGTCAGAGGGAAATGGAAAAAACACACCCGGTCACTTGGGTGAGTTTGGGAAACAGAGACCCTTGTGTACCACAATCATTCACAAACAATTCAAAAATCAATAAAGGAAACAGACAACCACTCGATCACTAAGGTGCGCTAACAGTCACTCTCTAGAATCGCATTCATAACACATTCACGGTTTGCTAGGATGTCTTCTATGCCAGGGACCCATTGATCTCACGCAGGAATGAACATAAATTAAAACAAAATTAAAAAATCAAAAAGAAATGACCTAAGCTCACGTTCACAGTCATTCACATCACTTGGGCATGTCAGACTATAGTCTATTCTTAGAATTCCTACATAAAATAACTGCTGAACTACTTTTTAGGAGTTGTTCAAGAAATAACCTAAAATGCCAATTTATAAAATCAAGTAATATAATCTTTCAATATCTTTTTAATAATACCATTATTTCAGTCAACACATTGAAGCATTCCAGGGTCCACTGTACCACAAAATGATTACTTTTTTAACTAGAGACACATGCTCAATTTCACAACATGAAGCAACTGATCAACTTCACCTCCTTAAGATACTAAAATGTTATGAAAGTGAAAATATATTTAAATATCTAGCAGAAAATATACCATATTTCATTTCTTGGTTCTGATATCAATTCCAAAAATACTTAAAAGTATGAAAGCACATTACAATACAATAATTAACAGATATGTGTTAGCTGCCCAAATACCTAGAGCAGTACACTCTTGATTAAACAGGGCTCATTTACTCAGGATGCCCTAACTTCCAATGAAAGATTTAAAATCTATGCAAGTATTTTGGAACTAGAAAAAGGTGGGCACCAAAAATATGCATAAAAGCCAATCATGTTTCCTTGGAACTGGTTTCCAAATTGAAAAAAATTAGGTTCATATGCATAACATACATTATTAAGTAATAATCAGAAATGGTTTACATGTAGAGATACTTTACATGCAAATAAAAACCATGATGTTTAAAAATCTATAAAAATTAAAGAGCAAGTTTATAATTATGACAAAACCTGTATTATCCAAGTTGACTCGAAGAACTAAATATTAAATAACAACATATGACAAATATGCAAGACCACACAAAAATTATAATGAGTAATATCAACATATGTCACACGGCAAGTTATAAGCCAGGATATTTTACATTCATTTGAATATTTGAGAGTACACTGAAATTACTTCTTTGGCATAGCAATTTTAAATGAATAAATATAGCATGGCAATCATATCTTACCATGTTTGCACAAAAACTGCTACTGTGGGCCATTCATCGGAAAAAAGGTGATTGGCTTGATAATTTTTGGCATAATGTTGAAATAAAATCTTTATGCAATGGACCTCAAAATTATACCCCACTAATAAAAAAGAATTTTTTTTCCCAGCTCATATGACTTCATTTACTGGAATATTATTTCCAAATGACATTGAATCTGCATTAAGATGCATTTCCACCAGAGACTTACTTGAGGAATTGCCTGCCAGTCTCTTACTGCAACATTATGTTAACCACATATAGTCTCTCTCCAGAGTGATTCTCAGATATATAACAATTATCTCCCATGGAATGGGAGTGATAGCTGGTTTCCACAACTTGAGAGTACTTGTGAGCTTCTGCATTTCAATTGGACACAACTTATCAGAAGCATATAGAAGGAATGTGGTAGGATAGGGATTTAGCCAGTACACTGCAGGATCAGAAGCCATATGGGTACATTTCTGTCTAGAAATGCATCCAATATCACCGAAGTCTTACATGTTAAAATTCTGCAAATTGGAAATTGCAATTTCAAATATTCCTAGGCTACAATTATAGAATGCAATGAAATTTCACACAACTTTAGACTCTTCAACATAAATTAGCGGGTAAGCTGTTAGTTCTTTAAACAATGCAGTAAAATAAAAAAAGTGTATTGAAATACAGTAATTTTCCATATACAATATGCAATTTTTTATACAAAATACTTCCAAAAATGCACATTTGCATCAGAGATAAAGAAAAACAATATTCTAGCATATAACAATCCTTGTTAAAAAATATTACTACATCACTCAATGAAGTAGCTGAAATAAGACTGGCAATGAGATGATTGCAGTATTAAGTTACACTGACCTCACACTAAAAATAGGGTTCAAATAATAGATGGAAATTCACTGCATTGAATCATATTCTTACTGTATATGATATTCTAAATTTACCATAATTCAAATTAATAAAAAAACAAAAAAATGAACAAAGTATAGCTTCTGATACATTTTCTCATACTTTTTAAGTGAGAAGAGCATCACAAGAATATTTTCAAGACTTTTACAATGAGAATTGGAAAGAGAAATAAAAGGGAAAACGAAAGTGCATTGCTACCATCTCCTCCAAAACACATTTATCCCCTTAATCGAACATCATTACCAATAAAGTCAATGGGGAACAATCAAAACTTGGCAAATCCAAAAGTTGGCATGTAGCTCCCAGGAGGTGCTCAATTAAGTGCTGGGGGCATGGGCAGGGGGCTGGGGGGGGGGATCCCCCAACAGCACAGATCTCTTGCTCAGAGACAACTCACACAGCCATTTATGCAGAACAGATGTTGATCTCGCGAGGGTCTATTTCCTTGATTTTTTTCTCATAAGTGTACATGTTCCTGGAAATTTAGACATCCTCTTTCTTATTCCTTTAGTTTAAAAGTCTAATCTGTTCCTTAAAAAACTGAATATCCATTGAACCAATAAGAGGAACATAACCATACATTTCAAGAAAACAGTGGCACCTATCAAAAATAAAATCAAATAATTTACAAATCTTATCACAATTGATTCCATAACTTTTTGGTAACTAATGAAAGACCACAAATTTGAATTACAGATGCACTTTCAGGCAATATTTCTTTTGTGTATCAGCAGTCAGAAATAGATCCATGAATGGACATATTAGGTACCCAAATACAATTGAAGTTAATGTCCATAAGTGGGATGGCCGTTTAAAAGCAAGCCAAGTTCATTGGGTGAGCCATGATTCCTCATCCCAGTAGAACTACTCGAAGGGGACCACTCCACCATGTCTTCCTCTTCATCATGTTGACTGGCTAGTTGATACCCAACATTTCCCACAGATACATACTTTTCTCCATGGTGAGCTACCAGACACCACAAGACTATGAAAGTACAAATACACAATGCATTTGTTACTGCTGCCGCATGCATCAGCATTAGCTGATTACTTTGCATTAAATACTGAACTACGAGTGGGAAAATAATCTCTCCCAATGCTACCCCCATAACAAACAGAGCCGCAACTTTGTTGGACACGTGAATGTACCTTTCTACCCACAATATACCCGTAGGAAACATGGATGCCAATCCTATCCCAAGGAAGGATGTACCCAACCAAAGTGCTGTTTCTACTTCATTGGATAGGGTCGAAAGGATAATACTGCCAAGTGAGCACATGACAAAATTAAAAATTAACATTGAGGTAGGACTAAACCCACTTGCACAAAAAATTGATGCAAACCTCATTGCAGCAAATGAACCCCAAAACAAAGCAGTCACACAATTCCCAGTAGATCTAGATAAGTTAAGATCACTGTGCATGACAAAGGAGAGTAAATAGCGCCCAAAAGTGACCTCCATACCAATATTAAAAAATAAGAACAAAGACATGCACGAGACAAGAGACCCCCATAAAAACTTACGGGAAATTTTGTACCGCTCCACTCCATCTTCCTGTTTGGATTTTGGGTCTCTAGGATTGTGGCATAAAAATCCAAGGAAAACAAGTGAAATGGAGAACACAAACATGCCAACAATAAGATATGTAAATTGGATTTTGTTGAAGCCATATTTTTCAATGCGGTTAGCAAGCACATCAAACAAAGTACTTATGTCTTCTGTATCATTGTCATATGTCCCTGGTTTGAAATGATGCTCATGCCTCTGTGGTATTTCAGATGTATACAATTTAGAAAAAGTTGCTTGACTTTCATTGTTGATATTAGTTCTATAGTTGGTGGATGAGATGTTTTCATGATTGTTTGATTTACTATCATCATCTTGGAAAAGCTTGCCTAACTCATGCACAGTAATATGAACAACATTTGAGGGTGAATTGGAGACAGCATTCAGAGATGCTATTCTTTCTGTTTTCTGTTCTAATGTGTTTCTGTAAAACTCACTATTTCTAGCCTTATTACCTTTCTCACCACTAATGTTCAAAGCTTTATAGGCACTCTGGAGAGGAGACTGAATGACATAATCATGCGACTTGGGTTTACTGACATCCACAAAATCTCCCTTACTTTTGTCCATTGGTGTCCCTTCCACCTGCAAATCGGACTCACTCCAATAAGTGGACACTGATGCAATGGGAACTACTGTGCTTGTGCTCTCCACCAATGATGATACATTTTCTTGACTGACATTTGGTTTTTGTGTACTTGTGATGGTCGAGTGTGAAGATTTTAGCACAGGTGTCATTTTTAAGTCTTCTTTTGTTGATTTTTGAAGGCTAGTCCTACTATTCTCCTTTCCAGGATGTACTATGATCTGGGAGAAAATTTTAGTGTCATTTTTCCCATTTTGAGCAATTTCACCTATCTCACCACTGACACCACCAATTTCACCGCTCTCTTTTTCACCTGAACTAATTTTTTGTCCTGATGTCTTTGCAGTTTCTGTGAGAGAAGAGTTGGGATCAGTTACATTTGGACCTTCAGTTGCACCACTACTGGATATCGTAGAATAACTAGAAGGCATTACAACTGATGCATTCATAGTGGTAGATGGAGGTGATGTTGACTCAGTGAAACTAGATGGTATTTGTAAAATGGATTTCACAGTAACTGAGGGAGGTGCAACTAATTCTGGTGGAGGCTTTCCAACTCTTATCCTATCCCAGTCCTTTGTCTGATCAAGTTTTCCCGCATCAGTGAAAGATGGTTTCGGTTTGGGAATTCTAGGGGTTGTGTGTAAACTTGGTGCCTGGGTGCTATTAATATATTCAGGTGAAACATCTATTTCACTCGCCAAATAATCAACACTTGTAACTATCGAGTCATTTTCAGAGGAGTATCCAAGTTCTGACTGATTTAAATGTGTTTTACTCATGGTAGAAGGTGATGATGTCCTGTATGTTTCTACAGTAGGGGAAACAAAACTTACATCTGCTGCACTGTAGCTGGTAGGCCACACCTCTCCAGAATCAGTATCGTTTAATGTGAAGGAAACATTGGCATGAATTTCATCCCTCCTAACTCTAAAAATGTGATCTTTCAAATGACTAGAATCAAATACCCTTTCCAATAACTTTTCTGTTTGAGAATCTGATATGTGGATATTTTGAGGAAAGGAACTGTTCACCTCCGATGACACATTGAATTGTATTACTTCCAAGAATGGGGTGGATAACATTGGAGCAATGAACACTCCAAGGCCAAAGCTGAAATGCAGAGCTTGCATGAAGGGACCACTGTTTCTACCCCAGAGGTCTAAACACAGTACATTGCATCCTGAAATCAGGAATAAATAAATTAATTAAAAACTTTATCCATATACTTCAGAGCTATTTAAATGGAAAATTCATGAATTCAAATTTGTTTTTAAGAAATGAGATGGAAGTTAAATTGAGAAATTATTATGTTTACAAATAATACAAACCAGTGTCAAGGAAGCCCATTAGAATTCCAAGTATAACCATAATGGCTTTCAGTAGCCATAAGATTTTACACCAAGGTGTGATGATAATAAATAATGATGTGAGCAAAAGGCTGATAAAAAGAAGAAAGAGACGATTGAAGCGGTCAAACAAAACCCCACCTAAAAGAAGAAGCAAAATAATTAGCTTAAAATTACTAGATTTAAATTGTAACACAATGATGTAGATACAAACTTTATACACAATCTAGCATCCAAATATCTAGGAAGGGGTTTACAAATAATGGTACTTGTTACAGCAAAATAAAAAATGGCAGGTCACCACACCTGTCTACTAGTATCCTCAATTACCAGAGCCTTCAAGTAGTCTGTGTTATTCCGAGAGCTTAGTTGTTGATGACTTCTAACTAGCTTTTAAAAACCTTTGAGGCCCATCAAATTACATCAGTACATGTCTACACAGATGGTAGAGAGAATGAACCTTCAAATGCAATGAAACTGCAGGAATATCAGAGCAGTAAGTTTGAAAAAAGTCATCCATTGATGCACACACAAGCACAAGAATCTCCAAGTAAAAAAATCAAACCTTGACCAGCATTTGAACCAGTATCCCTCAACAGCCGCCTGACTTTTGGCCAGGTTTAGGCCTCAGCCAGCAATTTAACTGTCAAAAAACAAAGCTGGGAATCACAGGAACAAGGATTGAACCCAGTCCTGGTGAATTATTTTTCCCCTGGCCAAATTCTTGAATTTGAGACTATTTATCTGCAATCATGCACACATTTACCCTAATGTCTCTGTTTCTTCAATGCAAACTTATTGCATAAACATTGAATGGAATGGAAACTGATAAAAGGTTATAATTATATAAATATACATTCTTCATTAAAGAAGTAATAATATACCTTCTTCATTAAAGCTTCAAATCAATAACAATAGGAGCCAGAAAGCTTGTCTAGAATATGTGATAACCCCTATCAGAATTTCATCATACTTCTTCACCATGATTTCTAACTCCTTCCTTGTACATTCTTCCACTTTGAGATGATTTGTTTCAAAACAGGATACCTAGTACCAGTAGATTAAATTCCCACTCTTAGGAAAGAAGCAGAGGGTCAAAATACACAATAAAACTATTTCCAGTAATGTCATTTAAAGGCAAGGTATTCAAATCCCATAATTTAGAGCCAGAGGTACGCCTGGAATGTAACTACTTGCATTTTAGAGACACTCCACCAGAAATTTAACTAAGAACGATGATTTCCAAGCTATATCTAAAAAATACACTTTGTATTTTCACAAAAATCATATATTTTAAGACAACCTATGTTTTACATGCAGCATCATCACTCGTTGATGTCATAGCACCAACAAGTTTGACCTAATAATGATTCTACTCGATAAAACCTAGGTAGTTTAAAAATTTATAATTTATGTGGAAACACAAAGTGCATTGTTTGGAATTATGGATCACTTCCACAAAGTAAATTTGGAACTCGTATCATTTCCAAGCTAAATATCCATATTCAATGTCTTATCGAGATTTTCAAGGGTTTCTTGGTCTGCAGCAACCCTGAAACTGCGTCAATACTGGCAGACCTACTTTACAAGTGACCAAAGCGGTGATTTTTTTAGGGTTTAACTTCAATGCAAAAGACCACTAATGATGATGAACTTTTGGCTCCTTATGGCATTAATAATAAGAAGAACATTTTGAAAATATATTACTCTCCTAATTTTACTTGTTCTAAGCTAGGTAATGAAGCACGTTCATATCATTTGGCATTCATTATTAATTGGCACTTAATGATACCTTTAAAAATAGGACTATTGCAAGCAGGAAATAGTCAGACTGGTTCATCCAGATTTTTTCTTAACTCAGGAATGCTGTTTTCATAGATTTTATCATAAATATATTCTTCTTAATTATAATATCAGAATGTTCCATATTTAAATGAAAAAGGTCCTTTTTTAATGATATTATTACACCAAAGCCGGCTTTACCCAAGGAACTATATTGTCATTATCATGCTTGGACTAATTTAAAGGGAGATTTGAGTGAGATTCTAAATACAAGATCATAAATGACATTAATTATTAGATGATCAAGTTGCCTGTATTTGCTATTTTTTCAATTTTATTAAAATCTCAATAATTTCCTGAATAAAATTATAAGTTCTAAGAAAGTTAGTCAACAATTTTGAGATTTTTTGTCTCAGGCGTAACTTTGTGGAATTTGCATAACATATTGAAATGTGATGAAATAATTGACTTTGTAATTCCACACACTTTATGTAAAAACACGACCCAGGTTTCGACTTTGAACGTCATCATCATCAGACCTGACCTGATGATGATGACGTTCAACGTCGAAACCTGGGTCGTGTTTTTACATAAAGTGTGTGGAATTACAAAGTCAATTATTTCATCACATTTCAACAATTTTGAGTGTGCACATGTAAACAGTGCTCCCTGCCTGGTGTAATATCTTTGCTGTTTCATTTCCCCAATATTGGTTTATGGAGATAGGTAAAATTGTTCTGTTTTCGTATTATTATTATAGGTAATCTACTGGTTAAGGTACATTTTGGATGAACATAAGCTACCAAATGGGACAGCGACAATTCCCTTGTGTCTCTTAACAAGCCAACCCAACATCCTATTCCGCATTAAGCCCCTCTTCAATTCTGCATATTTCCTTCCTGCCTTCATTCCGCCCAACATCCCTATCCTATTCCTGCCCCTTCCTCATTTGCCTAATATTTTCCCCTTTATCTTCATTACTCTTGAACATCCCACAGCCCATCAATATGCTTTTCATCAATTTTTCCTGCCTCCTTATGATTTCTCCCAGCAATACCCTCCCCTTGCCCACCATAATTACTCATTTGTTTTTCTTTCACTCCATTTTACCTTCTCCATCTATCTCCACACCTACATTTTAAAAGCCTCCTAAATCTACTTACTACCTTGATCAAAAAGTTCCCGGAATAACCACCGTGTGGCGCTCCCATCGTTCCGATTTGAGTTCTGTTTTTTTGGTTAAATTGGTACATCTGTTGTTGATATTCCCTTTAAATCTTAGTGTCATAACTTGACATTTGCAAAAGTTACGTAGCCAAGAGTACATCTATCTCTGTGTGTGTTGGCGATTTTTTACAATTTCAGAAATGGATTTAAATTTGCAACAACGAACTTGTATTAAATTTTGCGTAAAAAACGGATTTAGTGGCGCACGGACGTTGGAAATGTTGGAAAAGTGTTTCGGCAACGATTCTCTAAAAAAAACGGTCGTTTACCAGTGGCACGAGCGGTTCAGAAGTGGTCGTGAGTCAATCGAAGATGATGAACGCAGTGGCAGACCATCGACATCGAAAGTCGGTGAAAAAATTGATAAAGTAAAAGAAATGTTGGTCAATAACCACAAATTAACCATCAGAGAAATAGCGGAGGACTTGAACATTGCCTATGGATCCGCCCAAGACATTGTGGTTAATGATTTGGGTTTCCGTCGTGTAGCAGCAAAGTTGGTGCCAAAAGACCTCAATTTCATGCAAAAAAGAGACCGTGTTGACGTCGCAAAAGACATGATTTGCGAGGCTGAATCCGATCCCACATTCATCAAAAGGATCATTACTGGAGACGAGACGTGGGTTTATGAGTACGACACGCAATCCAGACATCAGGCAAGTGAATGGCGTTCACCAAATGAGCCGAGACCAAAAAAACCACGTCGTTTTCAGTCAAAAAAGAAGGCAATGCTGACGGTTTTCATGGATTACAACGGTGTAGTGCATCATGAATTTTTGCCAGAAGGCCAGACAGTAAACAAAGAGTATTATTTGGGCGTTATGAGACGTTTGCGTGAAGCAATTCGCCGAAAGAGACCAGAAATGTGGGCAGAAAACTCGTGGATTTTGCACCATGATAACGCACCGTCGCACAGTGCTATCATTATTCGTAATTTTTTGACGAAAAATGCAACAAATACCATCCAACAGCCACCGAATTCACCTGATTTGGCTCCCTGTGACTTCTTTCTGTTCAATCGAGTTAAAAAACCATTACGGGGAACGCGTTTTAGCAGCCGAGAGGAAGTAATGGAAAAATCGCAGGAAGCACTGATGGACATACCGAAAACCGAATATAAAAAATGTTTCGAGGATTGGATCAAGCGCTGGCATAAGTGTGTTGCAGTCGATGGGGATTACTTTGAAGGGGACAATATAGATTTAGATGAATAAACTTGTATTTTTAATTTTCTGAATAAATTCCGGGAAATTTTTGATCAAGGTAGTATTTCATCCTGCTTCAGTAACCATGTTTCTGCACCGTAGCTAACTTCTCTTCAAATCAAAATTTTAATGAGACTGGGGGTTCCAGATGGTGAGGTGGCTATCGTACTGGCTTCCCACCCAGAGGGCCCAAGTTCAAATCCCGGCAGTGTTGAATATTTTTCAGAGGAATCTCGATCCCTCCTCGAGGTGCTTTGTGGGGGCACTTTGACTGAGTATGCCGTCTGTCGGATGGGAAGTTAAGCTGCAGACTCTTTGGCGCCTTTTGTTAAGAGTAGGCTAATGCCAACACCGGGTTTCTCTCCACCCTTCATCCTTTCCTGTCCATCCCCTATGTCACAAATTACCTCAGCTGTCGGTTGCCTCCCCTAAATAATACTACTTTAATGAGACTTTTCTTAACATCCTTATGCAACATCCCTGTCATCAATTCCCTTCTCCTTGTGAAAGCTTCTTTGCTTAATGCAATTCTTCTTCTTACATCGCTATTACTTTGACCATTTAGGTCCAAAAGACATCTGAGATACGTAAACTGTTCCACCTGCTCTACTTTTTGCCCTCTTATTTTAATGTTTAGCTTAGTCTTTGTTTTATTTACAGTTACTCTCATCTATTGCACTTAATTTTCAATTCACTTAGCAATGCTTGCAACCCCTTGGCCGACTGACAAACTCAAAGTTGGTCATCAGCAAACCAAACTGATTTTACAAATTTCCCTCCGACTTTCATTCCAATCTCCAGTTCTTCCCAGGCTTCTCAAATCATTTCCTCCATATATATGCTGAAAAGCACCAGTGATAATGGATAACCCTACCATACTTCTCTTCCAAACACGGCCCATCTGAACTCTCTGTCTCCTACTCGTACCTGAGAAGCCTGAGACATGTACAGGTTGTAGATCAGTCTCTTATCCCTCCAATCTATTCCGATTTTCTGCAACAAATTCATTATTTTTTTCTCAAATTACTCTATTAATGCCTTTTTGAAATCTACAAAACAGGAATATACATCCTAACTGTATCCTATTTCCTCTCTATTCCTGCCTTCATTACTGCAGTGGCATCATATGTGCCTCTCCCCTTCCTGAACCCAAACTGGTCATCCCCTACCTACTCATTGGCTCTGTTCTACATCCTTTTGTTGATGATCATGAAAACCACTTAAACTCCATGAGAAATCAAACTTACTGTTCTGTCATCCTTACATGATCCAGCATTTGTTATTTTTTGATTAGGTACTAACATTCATCTGACAAAATCTTTCAGCCAAATTCTACTTTCATAAATGTTACGAATTAGTCCATGAAAACTCTTCCTCCCACCTTTCCGTAAACCATTAAGCTGTTTCATGTGAATGCTTTCTACCTGGCCTTACTTCATTTCAGCTCGGGATTGGGATGGTGTGGTGGCTAATGCACTGGCTTAATAATGAGAGGACCTGGGTTTGAATCCTGGAGGTGGCAGATATTTTTCAGTGGTATCCCAATCCCTACTTGAGGTGCTTTGTGGAGAGAGCACTTTTAGTGAGTACGCCGTCCGTCGAATGGGATGTTAAACTTCAGGCCCCTAGGCACCTTTTGCTAAGAGTAGGCTTATGCCGATACAGGAATTATCTCCACCTTCCTCCTTTCCCTTCCATCTCTAATGATGCAAAGGACTTCAGCTGTTGGTTGCCTCTCCTAAAAACTACTTGATTTCATTTCCCTTAAAGCCCTTTCTATTTTGGTATCAAGTAAACGTGGACCTAAGCTATCCTCATTTACGTCATATTCTCACTCTATTTATGCCTAACCTTGCTGGCTTAATGTTTTTACCATAGAGTTCTTTTCTATATATTCCTTCCATTCCTCTTGAATTTTTCTGGTTCACGAGTATTTTACCTGATTAAGCTCAAGGCTGTTAACACAGATCTTCCCTTCATACTTCCCGATAGTTTTAATTTTCTTGTAGAGTGCACCAATTTTACCCTTTCCCTGCAAACTTTCCATATCCTTGCACTGCATCTTCCACCACACACTTCTTTTGCTCTCAGTGTTATTTGTCTCAATTTATTATTTAAAGCTGCGTACTTCCTTCTGCCTCACTCTGTACTTTTATTCTTCCATTTCCTTCTCTCATCTATTTTTCTAATCATCTCACCTGCAATCCATGGATTCTTTGTCCTTTTCCTATTAATAGTTTCTACATACGGGGATCGAGATGGTGCGGGGGCTAACGTACTGGCTTCCCACCCTGAGGGCGCGGGTTCAAATCCCGGCGGTGTTGAATATTTTTCAGAGGTATCTCGATCCCTACTTGAGGTACTTTGTGGAGGGCACTTTGAGTGAGTATGCCGTCCGTCGGATGGGACGTTAAACTGCGGACCCCTTGGCGCCTTTCGTAAAGAGTAGGCTAATGCCGACGCCGGGTTTCTCTCCACCCTTCATCCTTTCCTGTCCATCCCCTATGGCGCAAATGACCTTAGCTGTCGGTCGCCTCCCCTCAAAACTACTACTACTACTAGTTTCTACATTTTCTTTCACAGCTTTTGATATCTCTATCACCAGTTTTCCTCAATAGTACTCAGCTCTGTTTCCTCGCTCATGATTTTCTCTACCGCCTGATGATACTACTTGCTTTTCGATCCAATTAATGCTTCTACGCTCCATTTCCTAAACCACCTTTTCTCTTTTATACTTTTGAATAGAATGTTATACTTCATAAGTACTAAATTGTGATAATAGTCCACATCCGATCCTAGGAAACAGTGCATAGATCAAAATTGGTTATGAATCAATCAATTGTTTTTGCATTCACACAGAAAAATATTTTCTTTAAATGAAGAATAACTCATTTACTGTTAAGTGATTAGAAAATTTATACAAAAATATTATATTTTTTCCATTTTTTGTTGATATTTGTCGGATTGAAGACTGAAAGGAATTGAAAAGTTTCCAGCATTCATCACAAAAATAATTTTTTCTTCTCAACCCAAGAGTTGCAGCTACTGATACCGCTACCTAAAGCTGCAATTTGGGGGTGTACATGTCATGTTTTAAGCTCAAACTGTGAGATAAATAGCAGAGATGTCTTCCCTTCCTGATCACCAGCTTCTCCCACATCATCTCCCTAATTAAGGAATGTCAAGTTGGAGGCCCCCACCCTTAATGACAGCTGTCTCAAGTTTCCTCTACAAGTATTGGGGGCTGGCTTTGTGCTCTTGGAAGATGGCCTGGGCATTTTCACTCATCAGTGTTGGTATATTAATTGTAATGCTTGAAGGTATCACGCTACCTTTCTGATTCTTAAGCCACAAAATCCACAACCACATCACATTTCTCCATGAATTAACAACACCATGACAAAGAGGATTACAAATATTGTATAGTTATTTTTTTCCTAGCAGACATTAAATTTTTCAGCAATTCTAAATTAAATACTTGCCTATGAAAGATCCGACAAGGTATCCAGATGCACGTGCTGTGTATATGTTGGTATGAGGTGCCATCGATTGATCTGCTGGATCCAAAATTCCAGGCATTGGGATAGCCATGCACAATCCCTGGAAAGAAGATACAACTTAGTTACAAAAGTACATGAATTAATACAGCCATAGGCTCCTTTTCAGCCAAGTTATCAGAAATAAGGCTGGCATTTCTGGTCTTAGCCATATGTAGGACCATAGATTATGATGAAAGTGTGTAATTTGCTAGGTGGCTATAGTACTGGCTTCGTATGCTAACAACATGTACTAGATTCTTGTGGTGGTGCTTCGGTAGTATTTGCTGTATTGGTCGCTCTACTTAAATACTAAGAATAATAATCCTTTGTCCATTGGCTGGAAAGTTACCCTTGGACCCTAGTGCAGCTACCATTAAAAGGAGATTTCTTCCCTTCAGTCACTTCCTGAAGTCCTCCTCATCTCTCATTACCCTACTGCCCTCACTGACATGAATGATGTCAGTCATCAGCAGCAGATGAAATGTATTTAAAATAGTGTGTCGATATCAAGGACATTTTGCACCACAAGCAATCCATTTATAATCTATTTCAGGTGTACTTAAAGGATAAATCACACACTTCTTTATAATATTATAAACTAATAAGGGAATAGTATAGCGTGTTGGTACTTATGAAAGATGCCAGAGGCCATTTATGGTCATCAATTCTAAAAATTGATCGAATACCATATATAAGTCTCTTATAATAAGGTCTTTGGCTTCCCCCAATACCAAGTCTTTGAGGCGTGACTAGGTATGCATCTCACTCAGTTGGTGGTCTAAAAGTAAGAACTTAATTTACACTCTTTGCAACAGGGAGTGATTTTTCTTCCATAAAAAGGAATGGGTCAAGGCATAAAAAGGAGTAAATCAGCTTCGTGTGCCCAGTTTCAAGTCATTTTTATCAAGTCAATTTCCTATCCTAATGATTGCTTACGATGAACTCAACGATGAAAGTGGCCAGTATATTGTAAAGAAAATTACATTGGAAAATAATAAATAACAAATGTGTCCAACTGAACTTCTCTCCAATGAAAAGATCACTCAGATTGTGGAAATATTATGTACTATAAAGACAATAAAATTAGGAATTTAGAGGAATAGAAGGGGTAAAATTGAGTGGGAAGTAAATCAACATGAGCACTCGGCTTCTCTGAAGTCTGTACCGGAAATGATCATTCACTGCTCAATCACACATCACTGATGTTCTCTCTTTAACAACTGAATATCAGGCAGCTATGAGGCCTTATGTAAAATGGAATTGCCACTTAAACTTCAAATTAGACAGGTATGTACTTCTTTAGATTAGAGGAAGTTAGGCACACACACACACACATATACAAGAAAGACAGCTGCTGGGAGAAATTCAAAGGAGGCAGCACAATTGGATGCAGGAGATACTGAGAGGCTGAAGATGGTGATGGAGGGGAAAATGAGTATGAGGGAAAAACAGAATAAGTAATTAGGATGGAATCAAGGGAGGTAGTAAGCATACACATCTAAAGAATCAGTTATTGCAGTATGTATTATGGGTTTTAAGGATTTTTGCTTGCTCTAGTTAGAGCTTATGAGCAGAGTCGTGCGTGGTACCAGGCTCCAACAAAAAACTACCTTAAGCAGATAATGCAACAGTTTCAGAGTGTAAAAATCATTCGCCTTGACTGGGTTCGAATCCCAGTCAAGGCGAATGATTTTTACACTCTGAAACTGTTGCATTGAAATGCACATTAGCGGATGACTCCGTTAAAAGTTACTGTTGCGGCATCTCCCGCAGTTTCTTTGGAATTTGCTTAAGCAGATAGACCAATGCTTTAAAAATTTGATTCTTAATTATTGGCTTCGATGTCAGGAATTACAAGTGTCTTAAAGTTTAGTCTCATTGTCAGAATTATTATTGTTATTTCAGGTGCATAACATAATATATTGTTGATCCTAGTTGTGAACAGTGGACCCTTCATTAATGGAGCACTGATTTCCTGGAAAATGATGTCAATTCTTGGAAAAATTAGCATGTCCAGCTTCACTAAAACGGCACACCTCCAAAGAATGCAGCAGTGAGGTCGGTAACATTTAAGTCGCATTAAAAAGTACCATTCTCATTGACCACTTTAGAAGCCTGAAAATTTACTCCCTGCAAGAATCATTACTTGACAACTAGATGGCTGAGGAAAAGAAATTAAATACTCTAGTGCAAAAATCACAAAGACATAAATGTAGGTACCACAGTGAAAATTAACATGATAAATATGTTAGAGCAAAATATTAAGGTCAACATTTCTATGCAAAGCATTAAACATTGCCTGAATTCGTGCATTTTAAATGCGTTATCCCTCCAATGAGGGTCAAGTGGGGCAAGGGACGCAAAAAAGAACAGATATACTAGGGTGACAATTAGTAACATCTCTTGAAAGCACCTCAAAATGACAGCCGGGGAACTATCTTCAGTAAAATGCATCAAACATTGATACTGTTTTGGAAGATCCACAAATTACAGTTTTTCAGAGGATGAAAATTCCTCGATTCCAAAGTTGACAGTCACCATGTGTATCTCAAATATACCAAAAAAGTCTTTATGAAAAATATTCTTCAACATTTTCTTTCTTTCTACAATAATCATTTGGTAATCCAAAGAGTTTTGATTTAAACCTACAAAAAAACCATTATTGAAATTTATTCTATCTATATTCCCCATTTCTGTTTGTTTTTCATTGCTGTTACTTGCTACAAAGATCAATGGTAGTGAGGATGAGACGCAGTTTTTAATTGTGACAATAATGTAATTATTATTCACCTGGACCTATTCCTAATAAAAGAATGCACTCATTGCCTTACATTTTTCATTGAATTATCCTTTTCTTGAATGGCACCCAAAATGTTTCTAAAACCACAGCTGATTTCAACTGCTATTGCTCAGATGTCCTTTGAAACTAATTGTTTTCAACTGCAGTTTAAAAAATTGTTTATGTGGCCTATATTTCATGTGGAGTTTGAGGCTGACAACCAAAGTACATGATTATGGATTTAGAGAGTGAAAAGACATGGTTTTTTCTCATGTGATAAAAGAGAGGGAGGATGGAGGAGGTGATAATGTTTGCTACACCACATTACAGGGCGGGTGAATTAATTAAGGGATGAAGAGAGCAAGTCTATCAAAAACATTGCATTAAATAATACTCAAAACAGTTCTTGCATTAGAAATTATAAGTAAATTAATTTATGCTGGTGGCTTTTATATGCATATCAGATTATATAAAAAGGTATGAAGGGGCTAACTCATTCATACAAGACAGATCTAACATAGTTTTGAATAAAAATTGCAATTTCAATTAAAATATGTCAGCCTCAAAGAACACAACTTACTTGGCTTCTTTCTTTCTTACCTGGAACAAAATTACTTACAATCACTTACTCATTGAAAGACGTTCAAGTGGAGGAAGGATATCAACTAGTAGTCACTATCTTGTAACGAGTAACAAGTGAACAGCTGATTGTAAAAGTATAACTCTCCATCAAAATTGAAGCATGACTGCTAAACTAGGGTAAATTAGTACAATGATAAAAATATTTTCAAAAATAGTCCTGAAGATGAAATGTTTACCAATATTTCATCTATAGCATGCCATTACAGGTTTTCTTGGGAAAGAAAATTTTGTAGTCTTTAGAAATACAATTGAATGATACGAAAAATTCCAGATTTTGTGGTCCCTTCTGAATGTTGGATGACTTAATTGTTGCACAGGAGGTTGTTTTAAATTCTTATATTTAACTAAACAATTGCTAAGAGAGAGAGATAAATTGTCCTTTCATAATAAAATATTTTATCATATTACTGTGGTAAGCCTTCCATCATGTTTGAACTTAGCAGGATGTCTGTGCTCAGAATGTCTTGGCCTTGACAAGTATTTATTTCTGTATTCTGTATGAAATTTTATTCAAAAATTGCATTGTGACAGCAGAATTAAATATTATCCTATTTATATTTATAGAAAATGGTAAATTACAAATTCTTAATTTCAGTATTCAACATCTGGACAAAAATGAAATCCCACCCATTGAAATACGCAACCCTTTTAAGCATGTCCCATCTTCACTCACTTCAATTATGTCCAATTTTTATAAGGCTGCGACTCTCCGAATCAAAAGGTCAACTATCCTATCTTGGTAGAACTTTGATCAAGATGAATTTATGATCTTGTAATGGTATGTGTTTCAAACTAGACTGTAGCTAATTACAAAGTATGATATTTTTTGGCAATAGGCAACAAAATCAGTACATGGGGAAGTAGTAGTAGTTTTTAGGGGAGGCGACCGACAGCTAAGGTCATTTGCGCCATAGGGGATGGACAGGAAAGGATGAAGGGTGGAGAGAAACCCGGCGTCGGCATTAGCCTACTCTTTACGAAAGGCGCCAAGGGGTCCGCAGCTTAACGTCCCATCCGACGGACGCCGTACTCACTCAAAGTGCCCTCCACAAAACACCTCAAGTAGGGATCGAGATACCTCTGAAAAATATTCAACACCGCCGGGATTTGAACCCGCGCCCTCAGGGTGGGAAGCCAGTACGTTAGCCCCCGCACCATCTCGAGAGGTCTAAGCAAAATCTATACTTCCATCACTTAGTGGAAGGTAATGTTTAATAACAGTTTAAGAATCAGGGAATAGAATTTTTAAAGAACATCTTTTTAAGTGTGCTTCGCAGAAAAATTGCAAACTGGCTGCTCACAGAACCTAAAAGTTGGTTTGATATGAGAGGGCTAGGCTCACCTCATTTCTAAGAAAACATTGTGTGAAATACAACTGGACAGAATGGGCATCAGGATAGACGAGGGCAGTTACTTTCCCTGTTCTATGGTTACCCAGGAAGGTCTGGTATCCCATAAATTATTTAGCTTAATTCGGTCGGCTATAAAGTTCACCAATTTGAAAAATGAAAGAATTTAACATTGAAAGAAATATCAGGAACAACAACAGCAAAGCATTTCGACGTCAAGACCAAAATCTTAGATATCTCTGCTTTTATGATGGTCACTACGCAGCAATGACAATATTTCAAGGGCAAGCCCGACTTCTTTAATGTATCAAACAAATTTGTCCTTTACTATATGGTATTACTAAGTGGCTATTAATGTCAGATATAAGTAAAATGAGCAGTGGCCAAGACACGTTGCTATGCCTTCCGCCAATTACTTTCATATTCAGGATACTTACGTAGATTCAAATCTATAATTACAAACTCTCCTAGAAATTATTTTACAGAACAATTAACGCAAAGCAAAAATTACTTACCAAACCGAAAAAGGCACCGCAGAGTCCTAAAGTTTTGGCGAATTGGGCGCATTTTCCTGTTGAAATTCGTCTTATCGCCGTTTTGGTTTTGGCATTACTATCCAGTAGACCAGCATGGTCAAACACAACATCTTCTTCAAAAAGTTCATCCTCATCTTGATAAGTTTCCATACTTCCTTTCCCCTTATCCAAATTTCTAAAAGTAACACAATGATCCATATTACTAAAATATTTTAGTCTGTTCAAGTTATTGCCACAATATTTAACACTTCATTTCTAATCCAGACGCAGATTATTGCCACACTAAACAGAGGTTAAAAATCGGCGATTGGACGATTAAATGGGTAGACTGAGAGACGTTAACACAGAAGAAAATAAAACATGCCAATTTCCATCGGACGCCAACGGGCAATTTTAATTAAGACACGGGTCATGCATCATTGAATTTTCATAGCCAAATCGAAACTAGCGGACAAAATTGGACAATAAAGTAAACAACAACCAATTAACTGAAAGTAACAACCGATTTGTAACAGCTCCAATGCACTATTTCTAAGATCATCAGGAAATATAAATGACCAACATTCGAACAGATTATCGATGGATGATCATTATTAACAACCCTAATTTAAGAAGAACGACGGTGTACTGTCATATATCAATCGTAGTCCGGAACACCTAGACATAAATACACAATTAGACATTCACCTTGAAGACGTGCATTCTTCTCGAACTATTAAGTGTCACTACAAGCAGACTTCCTATCATTATATCAGATTTTACACCTTCATACGTTGATAGGACACACGCACATTTCAATCTTTCCACACATTTCCACTTCCCCAAAAAATGTAAATTTCTTAATCGTAAGGACGTCTTGTATTGACATTTGAATAACGACAATTGCAAAAATTACGCTTATCAATTGAAAACCACCATGAATGACTTCCGCGAATTTCAAAATATCCTTCTCTCTAACTTCAAGTGAATTCGAAACATATCTCTCAACTAAGTTTAATTAGAATTTCCATCAAACTAAAATGGTTTTTAATACTCCGATCTTCTTCCATTAATGTGAAACTACTAAAATTACCGAGTTCAGACCTGTTTTCGTAGTCGCAACTTGCACTTTCAAAGCACCATCCTTGTGTATCATCACCAATGCTGTTTGCGGTTAATAGAGATTGATGTTGCGTATAAGGACTAGAACCAAATTTAAAATCATCTAGAAGATTAGGCAAATTAAGTAAGACTTGTCCAATTGTCAACGCGTTTTCACTTCGGAGTACACATTGTTTATTGATTTTAAGCTCCTACAGTTGCCAAAATTATGACATATTAAATGTATAATGTGTCATATATTTGATATATAGTACATTGTTATACATTTTGGTTATACTAAATAAAACAAATTAATTTGGATTTTACCATATACGTCAAATTTATTGGAAATAGAAGCATTGTATTGATAAATTGCGTGCATCAGCCTAGAACCGTGTTGCTCTACTTTTTGCTTGTTATGCGTTTCCCATTCTTCCCCGCTCCCAAATCCTATTTTATACTAATCCCGTGGCCTCAACCTCAATCTTTTGGAATCATACAAAGTTATTTTCCAATTTAATGTTTCTTTCAACCTGACTTTGAGCCATCCAGGAGCGTATCAAAAGAGATAAAATCAATCATATTTCTCCGGACTTTTAGGAAAAGTTTAAAACATGTCAAACAAATATTTTATGGAAAATACCGTTTCGGGAAAAATATTAATACAGAGTGTCGTAGGAGAGTCGTAATACAATTGTCGCGAGGCTTAATCCAGACAGTATCCAAGCAAAACAAAAAATAACAATTTTCTCGAAAACTTCTGAAGACATCGTAACGTGTTACTTATACCAACCTACTGTTTTCTTAGGTTATATGCACCTATAATATGGATGAAAAACTTAAACTACATGCGTTCTTGTACTATGTTATATTTATTTAAAAATCTTTGATCATATGTACGGTAGAGAATTGAAAAATGTCACTCTGCCTTTCATTTGGTCAGTAAAATGAGCTAAAAAGTCTTTGAAAATGTTTATTTCCTTGAAGGTTAAATTAACTATGAACTATTAAAATGATCAATAGTAAGCGTTTTTAATAATAAGATGCCTTGGCTTAGCCAGAATTTATTACGTTCACATACTGTGAATGCCTATGGAAGGTTTGAAATGGTTGGGTGATAGATTGGATTGAGAATTGGCCAATGGTGTTCAGTGTCAGTCGATAAGGGAAGGGATAGCCAGGTGCAAGGCTCTGCGTTCTTGTTTTACTGAAAACATGTTAGCGTCAGCATGGCGCGAAAAAATATGCCAATAACTTATGGGTTACCGTTAAATAACTATCTTTTCATGTGATGTTTTATATGACATCATGAAAATTGCCTCTCATGAGCAGCAAGTTGCATTTACCAATAGAGAAATGAAACAACACTGTCGAACTGTGGTAGTTCGAAATGAGGATTGGACAATGTAAGTAGTGCTCCATATTAACTTCATGGTACAACCTTCAAGATTTTTATTTATATGTTTATTACAGGGTTTGCCCCAGTTGCTGTTGCGTTGCAAAGGCTCCCATTGTAGCTGATATCTGGAAAATATTTTGTGACCCTATTCTTTCCATGTATTCGAATTTGGAAGAATCCTCGCACAACGTACACTTTCTTTTGAACAGCATTTTGAAATGTAATCGTGAAATGACCGACTTATTCATTCCGAAGGCATACGACCATAGTTCGCCGAAGATGTTTCGAATTAAAGAGGAGCAATATAGAGGTGAAATTTGTTATTTTAGTTTGGTAGCAATTAAAGTTAATATATGCTGCTACTTTCATTATTTATATTTGTGCATGTTTTCTGACGAAATAGTAATAATATTGTTTTTACTTGAAAAAAATATTATTATGATATGAAAACAAGCTGTATCATGCATATTAAAGCGTTATGATTGGTTCAAAAAAACTTATGTGAAAAAATAAAATACACTTGGGTGCATATTGTTTTTTTATCCATGAGTTTCACGCTGAATTTAAAGCCTTTCGTCTAATTTGCGGTTATTGCAGCTAATATGTAATTTCGCGCTATTTTTTCATTCTTAAAATTGTGTTTGTTCACAGCTTTTGCCTTCTGGTTTCTTGGGCACATATTTTATATAAATAGTAGGCCTTCACTTAGCCAACTTCAGACGTCTAGTATTCATGTTCAAGTAAAATGTGTTAAGGCCATCATGTTTCAAAATAATAGTATTTTTAAAGCCATCTTTGAGGAGTATATTTTGCTACTACAAGGTGAGCGCCTAATAGAATATTGTCGAATGTTAATGAACATTTTTTCTCCATTGGAAGGATTTATGTCGCCTAACCTCTTTCCCCATATAGATTTACTGGATATAAAAAGGAGCCGTAGTTACGGTGCTGATACTGTTTTGAAGAGGTTTATTCCTAAAGAGTTAATTCTTGGGGATGATCTTAAATTAGCTGCAATCACTATCATTGTGCCCAATGAAGATTCTGCTAGAAATTTAACTGTGATAATTCTAAAGGTATGGCCTTGCATTTCCCAGTGGGTAAAATTGACCAGGAAGCTATAAATGGATATTGTCGTTTTGATTGATCAGATATTTTTGGGTGATTAAATATTCACCCTATGGATGGATGAATTTATATATGCTTACATTTCCAGATTTTTGAAGGAGTTCTGGATGGAGTGACCATTTTAAGTGAAAATATGATTTTAAATGTTGTGAAAGTGTTGATCAAGATTATTAAAGATTGGGACATTGGTACTCAAGCTGCAGCCTTAAAAGTTGCCACTGGACTGTTTAGTTTACGAGTGTCTGACTTAAACGAGCAGGTGGGTGTCTATGTAGTGTCATTACTTAGCTATTTTCACTTTAGTTCAAAATTTCATATGCTCTCGGGATATTCTGTTAGCATTCTTAACATTCAGAGTGGACTATAAAATTCATGATAAGTGCCAACTTAAATTGTGGACATCCACCAGATAGTCAGTGTACATTGTTTACAGTTCAAACTGTTCCTATATAGTTTGTGTTTTTACTAATGTGTGTCTGTTTGATATCAGCTGCTAGCTGAATGCCTGTGCATGATCGTCAAGTCTAACAAGTGCTCACACTGGGAGACCACTCTTTTGGTTGGTGGGATGCTCAATGGTTGCATCAAAATGCAGGACATGGTAATGTTTTGAACCACAGAGGATATAGTTGTCCGGCGCCCTCCTAACAATGGTAGTAGGCTAGGTTTCCCCAGTTGACACTAGTAGCATACCTTCAGGGCAGTATTAAACTACAATCGACAGTTGTGAGCCACCCTTTGGGCATTTTTGGACTACACTGGACACCTTCAGGACAGTATTGATTCATGTGGAAGACAAATAACAACAGAATCAGGGTCATTTCTAGGTAATCATAATATTTATTCATTCCTTGACAACCTTAGCCGAAAAATAAGATGAGTTAAAAAAATCAAATGTTTGTAGATACAAAAAGAATGCATACAATATAACTTAGCGATTGCAATACCATATCATTCTGAGTACCATCAGATACTGAGATTCAAATAAAGGTTGGCGGGGTGGGTGAGATGGTTTTCCTGAAAAATTTTGGCAGGTTTTCTGTTGCTTGGAAATTCTTGGAGCGGAAATGGGCCCCATATACATAGCATGCAGAAACTGATGAATTTAGAGTAATCTAGGTTGTAATCCCACAGATAAGCTCACCAAAATTACACCAGTACTTTAATAGATCTTTAGAAAATTCATTTCATGAGTTAAACTCCCCCTATGCTGGATAATAGCTTACATCACCTATAGGTTCCTTGTTAAGGGTCAAATAATCAAGGCTCTAGAATGGCTGCTGAATTTGTTTGTGCTTTTTCGTCGTTAGGGCTTGTTTGGGCAAGCCAATGAGGAGAGAGGGGTGTGGTGTGCCTGAGCACCCCTGAAGTAGCGATTGGCAGTGCTTGTGGAAGCCTAGTGAAGCAAACAAAGGGCAAAACTATAAGGAAGCCATATGAGTTATCCTGAACATGAACCATATAGTGAAAGGGGATCATGGCTCGCCAATAAGAACCCATGCATGGCCACAAGGAGTTCAGATCCAGTCCTTGGCTTACCAGTTTAGTACCACTGCCTTGGAAGTTATCAGGTAGTCATTGGAAAAATGTTAATGAGTTGTCTCGCAAAACAAAAGAAGGGCAGTAAGGGGTTTTGACTTCATATTTGCTAAAATTTATGTGGTTTCACTAATATGAATTTATTAGTGTGGTAAAATCCATTTCTTTGTCAAAGTCTGTCATTATTTTGGGTCTCTTACATGTGTATTGGCTTCTCTATTATATTCCTTTCTTTTCAGGCCATTCAAATTTTCTGCAACTGCATTGGTGACATTACAAATAATGTGATTCCAATTATTTGCCCCACAATACCATGTGAAAAGACTTACGGTGTAATTGAGAATATGTTCAAACTCCTCAGTGTAATCTTGCAGCAAGAGCAGATTTGCTTGAATCAGAGTGATGTACGCTTGGTTAAAATTATATGGGATTTCCTGGAATTAGGATGTATGGAATATTATACGGGTAGGTCTAATATGATTTTGAATGATGGTTTGTTAGTTGAAAGTTATTCATCTGCTGTGTATGAGTGTATCCTGTTAGCCACTAATCAAGCCTATTGCAGGGTGTGCATGCATCCATGATAAGTGATTGGAGTGTGTTGGGGATTTTTGGTTGGCCATCACAACTGTGGTACTCTAAATAATAAAAAAATATGTTGCTTTTGATTGAAATCCTTGACTCGAGTAGAAGAATGTATTCAGTGGTTTAATCCAGGTCATTTTCATTCTTTCCTTATGTCAAAAGAATCGGAAAAATTGGACTTGGGAAGTAGAATCATATTAATCTTGGCATGATGCATATTTATAAAATTATCTATGCTTACAGGCATTGAGAACTTTCAAATTAAAAAAATAAAATTTCAGCAATTTTCATGCATGCAGGTTAGCCTTTATTAATCTTTTGAAATATGATTTTAAAATTTTGTATTTCAGTTCTTCTCTTACCATTTTATTCACCATCAACAGGATTGTTCGAATAAGTGCATATTTGAATTGAAAATGAATTTTTATTTTCTTATTTTTTCTTAAAAGCAAACCAAGCTATATTGATAATATAATATGCTGAATTACATTGACCATCCATCACATTCAATTGTTTGATGCTTAAAATATCTTAGTAATGAATAAATTATTTTTTCTGCCAATGTCCTTACTGATACTATGTACACGCAAGAAGCCATGGAAGGGTGAAAAGGTTCTCCACCTAAGGTGATCGCACCTGGACCTTGGAAAACTCATGCTTTCCCCCACACCGCTAAACCTCATTTGGGTGTTAATAATAATGTCCCGCTAACCTCAGGGGCTTGATACAGGTGGCGAAAATTGCCTTTCTCAAATTTTAACTAACTTTAGAAAAGGGAATACTTCAAATGTATAATAGCTATTGTATGAATATGCATTGAGATAATTAAAGCTTTGCACTATTGAGTTAACCTTAACTGCTCTGAAAATTATTTAAATCAATAGTATATGCCATAAAACTTACAAGTCGTGTCTTTAGATGAGATTGTAGAATTTTATTATTTAATTCCGACATTCCTTTTTAGATCAGCGCCTTAAATTGGTGTCATTGATGTCTTCCTCTTCTATTTCTAAACTGCCTGCGCATTTAATGAACATTGAATTGGCAAAGGAAAAGGCTAGTCAAGTGGATACATTCTTGGTAAGATTGAAATTATATAAAATATATATATACACACACACACATATATTATATATATACATACACATAATATATATGTTATATATATATATTCTCTTATTATTTAGCACATTCAATTATCCTGTCTGTTATAATGAAAAAATTTGAATAATATGGAATTTCCAGTAATTAAGCATTGTTTGATATATGTGTTAGCATCAGTATGTGTTAGTATGCAGTATTAGCTTTTGTGGTGCCTTGGAGAAGTGCCTAACATGAGCAAGTTTTTCAACCTAAAGTTAATTTTTCACTTTTTCTTCTTATTTTTAGTGTGCTATTTACTCACTGGAACATTCTGTGAAGGATGAGGTGCTGCTAAGCTTCAAAAACTTTTCAAAAAGTTTGCGAAATCGAGAAAGGTATGATTGATATTGGTATACAGTGTGGCCAGCCATTCTTTGTAGCTGGAAATAATTGAGGATTGGGAAAACACTTTTAGAACTTCTGGAAAATCCTTGGAATTGAGCCAAAAAATCTGAAAATAGAGAGAATTAGTATTAGTTTTATCATAAAAGGAAAATTTAGTTGTCTTTACTTATGTGCACGTACATGCGCTTAAATATACCATATAATTTCCCCACCCTTTATATGTATATTTGTTAAGATTTATTTTGTATGGGTAAACCTTTAATGTAAAATCCAGAGTAGATCTCTAAAAGCTGCACAAAAATTGCAAAATGGTAATGTTTTTAAGTAAAATATTGATATAAAATCTAAACAGTAAAACCTTACCCAGGGGTGGCCCTAAATATTATCCACACACACACACACACACACACACACACACACATATATATATATATATATATATATATATATATATATATATATATATATATATATATATATATATATATATATATGTAGTAAACTGTATGAAAATACTTGTAAAATAAATGTAACAAAAATGCCCTCCTTTTCTTTCAGTGAGGCCTTGGTGGAGGAAGTTAAATGGTCCGTAACAGACAGTTGTTCCTTGTGGAAAACTTTTGTTCAGTGGTATAAAGTATTTCAGTCAGCAGATCTGAAGAATTTTCCATTATACTTTGCAGCAGTTGTGAAAGTTTCATGCTTTATCATAGATATAGCTAGAACACTCTCCTCTTCCATGGAAGAAATACTTTTACAGAATAAAATGTCAATACAAGTATCCTTCTTTCATGACATGTTAAAAAATGTGTTCTTGACATTTGTAAATATTCTGGATACGCTAGGTGCCCAAGAAGAATGTGACTCTGCCTCTGCCCCTTGGGAAATGGTTTTCCATGGCATCGGAAAGATGCTTCTAATGTCAGATTTCCGCTCTAATGTACCTGAGAAAAACATGCTTTCAATAGAATTTTTATCCTTGCCATGGAAATCTGTTGAAAAAATTTCATGGGAATGTGAACTATCAATTACAGAAGAAACAATTTCTCAACTACGCAGCATAATTCCAACTCAATATCGTAAGTATTATCTCCACCCAAGTTTTAAGCTTTTTATTAATTTTGGGAAATCTAATTTTTAATGGATGATACTGAACACAAATAATTTGGTAATGTGGAGAAAGGTATTCATTCCTCCTACTCAATGACTGCCATTAATGTGAATTAAGGGGACTAATCCTTTGACTTAAGCAGTTGTGTGTGATGAATATTTTGTTCATGATAATCATTTATTTTATGTACAGTAACTGTTAACTCCCATTTCTCCTTTCCTATAATTTCTTGGCAAACTTCCATAATTTTATGAAACACATAATTCTTTGATTTACATCTAACTGTCATTACTTTTGGTAGTGTAACCTCTGTTGAAAAGTATTTTATAATGTTATTGATGGAAAAATCCAAAGAAACTCTTTGAAACTGTTTTTGAACTAAATTGCATGAGGGAGTAGGTTGTACAGACGCCTTTATTGGTCAGCTGTTAATTCCACCCCCACAACAGGGTAAAGAAGCAATTATGAACAATGGAACCATTATTTTAGTTCTCCATGTGACGCGGGTACAGGAAATTATCAACAAAAGGTAGCAAAATATGGCCGGAGGCTACCGAGATGAATATTATAATGGATATAAAAAGGGGCTGGAAACAAGAGGCACCAAAGACGTAGAAAAGAACACAAAACCTATGTCTTTGTTTTGTTTTGTGGATTCTGAAAAGGCATTCTACACTGTAGAATGAATCGAGTTAATGAAAGGAATGCAGAGTGAATGCATCTGTGTATAAGCGTTATCTCGCACAAGAATGTGCAGTTGGTGGAGTATGAAGACACACACATTCAAACATAAAATCCTGCCAAACAGCGAATAAATACTCATTTATATAGAAACAGATATAAGGAAAAGGGATAGGAACACACATAAAGGATGAATACAATAGAGGTGGGGAAGGCGGAATCGAACGGATCACAAGAGTAAAAGTATTTCCTTGACCGGGACTCGAACACCGGATCTTTCCACTTGCCGGGCGGATGCTATAATATATATACATATGTACATATGTATGTATATATATATATATTTTATATATATATATATGTATATATATATTATATATATGTATATATATTATATATATGTATATATATTATATATATGTATATATATATTATATATGTATATATATATATATATATATATATATAGAAGATATATATATCACTTCTATATCTTCAGAGGAAGACGGATTGTTTCCGTCGAAATATCAAGAAAATACGTGTGAGTGTTCTCTTTTTTTGTGTTTCTATATTATGTGTTACTGTGTATTGTACTATTCGGCACTTCCGTGTTACGTCTATGAAAGCATATATATATATATATATATATATATATATATATATATATATATATATGTACATATATTATATATATGTATATATATATAATATATATATATATATGTGTATATATATATATATATATGTGTATATATATATATATAATATATATATATATATATATATATATATATATATATATATATATATATATATATATATTCATGCAAAAGACTTTTTGACTTTCATGCATGCAAATACATACTCTATCACATAACATGCACATGTACCTACTAATGGAGTCGCAATGTAATGTAGTAGCAGGGGAAATGCCGCTACCATGTGGACATGCAACTCCTCGTCTCCGCCCCCAAGGACATGGGTAGGGAATGTGACACACCGCAGCAGGCAGGCAGCGGAGGCCTCCCCCCTTCCACCCCATCGAGAGGGTCGAGAAATGGAGGAAAGAGCTTGAAAACGAACAGAGCAGGGCAAGCTACACTGTAAGAAGCTCTACGTACTTTAATTGCAGTCCCATGCATTCATGCGGAAAGGGTTTTGACAATAAAACACACGAGATTAGTGAAAGTGCATTCTTTTGAGCAAAACTAATTTTTCCCTAGATGCTAAACACTTGAGTGAGGGGCAAAAATAGTTGAGGAAATCCTCCGCAATGTGTTGGTTGATAGCAAAGTGAAGGCGCTTGAAATTGCTAATGTGCTAGGGATAATGAGTGAATGTGCACAATCTTTTGCATCAATATTTTGATGCAAGAAAGCTATTCACAAGATGGGTGCAGCTTACAGTTGACCAAAAATGAAATTGTGAGATGTCCAATGGCAGTTTGAATCTTTTTGAGGGGAAAGTAGACTACTTAGGTGTTGTTTAATCACTGTTGATGAGACATGGGTACACCACCACATCTGAAACCTGGGAACTCTCCAAGCATTGGGTTGACATAAGGGAGTCATCTGCCTTCAGCTGGGAAGGTTATGGTGACTTTTTTTGGGATTTGCTAGAAATAATCGTAATTGGCTCTTTGGATAAAGGTTCAAACTATTACAGGCACATGCATTATTAGACCACTTGCAAATTAAGCTGGCAGCAAAATGTCCTCGACTGACCCACGAAAAGTCCTTTTTCATCACTAAAATACATTATTTTCCCTCTGCATTTGTAGCCACAAAATTGATAGAACTATCATTCCTACTCATGCCTCTTCCCCAATATTTGATATGGTTTCGATCACAGAACAACTTGTTTTCAGATTTGAAGAAATGACTGGTGAGAAGGAGAATTTATTCAAGCAGGTGGTTAATTGCAGAAATAAATGCCTAATTTGCAGAGTTGTATCAGCCTAATTATTTAAAAGAGATCAACTGACTGGAATAGCATTAGATGAATTGTTTAAACCTGTACGGAGAATTTGCTGAAAAATAGGAATGATTTAGCCTGGAAAAAAAAATAGTTTTCATTTTTGCCCCGAATGATCAAGCCAACCTCATAAATATTGCAAATAGTGTATTATTCTGGAGAAGCTCATAAAGTTGGCCTGATTGAAAATTTATTTGTTAAAATATATAATGCCATTGAATTCTGTTTTTCAAATGATATGTCGTTATTAAATAAACTAATTTCAATTTAAATTAGCTTTAATTTGATGGCACTGGCAACTTTATCTGAAATCTGAGTCTACACCACAAATGTGGTTATTTTTAAAAAATCAATTAGCATTACTCATATTTTGAGTGACATGGATGGCCTAATTGATCTTCAATATTTGGTTGTTTTTTCAATTAAAATTAAAGTTTCTTTATTTGTCATTTCCTCTTTACCACATTTAACGAGTTTGAAGTAGATTTTCAAGAGGAGGATTTCTACTAGGTTTACTTGGTTAACTTTTCTATTAACTCTTTTTCTGGAATAACTAAAATTCAACCATTTGTACCTGTAGATGGGTCCTTAATTTTTGATAGTGATGATAGAATTCATTGTCATCAGTATTCTTGGTACTTAGTGGTGCACAAAGTTGGGAACTATTTATGTTACTGGTGTGAAATTGGTAATTATTAAATAGTTTATTGCATGAATTCCTGTTTTGAACGATTTACTTAGCATATGGTGAATTATACATTATTTTTTCAGGAGTCAGTTTACAATGTATATCAATTGGTTACTTGAGTCTTTCTGTTGGAAGTATGGCTTTATCCTGGAGAAGTGATCTGTTGGGATTTTGCTTTGAAAATGATTCTACAAGCATGCTTTTGCAAGCCATTAAATGTGTGCCATATCTGTTGAGGAGTAACTTGACCACTGACTTTGCTCAGCAGCTAATTAAACATCTACACAAAGCACTTGAGAGAAGAAGTACCTCAATTAGAAGAGGAGTTTCGGAAATCATATCACCCCTTGTGTGTGCCCTCTCAGGAAGCACTTATCTCAGGTATATTTGAAAAAATACTCTAGAAGCCCTACCTAAAAGGTTGAGTGAGGTTACATTTTTTTCTAGTGATACTTTTTGACTGGTAATGGTGTTTTTTATTGATTAACTGTTTATAAGAGGATGTCTATTTAAAATGCATAATTTTGGACAGTGGCAGCAGAAAAAGAAGAAAAATTTAGTTTCCTTTCATTCTTACTGATTCTGTTACATTTATATGATTAAATACCCTGTGAGCATTCATTACCTACTCAAAAAATTTGGTGTAAATGTTCTAATTGGCAATTTACTTCAACATCTTGATGGGATGGTTGGCCCGCCATTTGGAGAACTCCAGCAAACGTCCTTTGAAGAAAGAATGTAATTTTTTCAAAAAAATCGGGGAACAGTAAAAAAGGTTTTTCTAAAAATTTGGAAACTATGTATTAGAATAAATATTTTGTAATTATCAGGGCACAGTATTTATAACTGTGTATATGTACTCAGCATCCACTCACACTATGAATTAAAAACTCAACTCATTATTCTATGTAAATACTTGCCTTATGGAAAATCTTTTCAGGTGTCACTTTGTGGAGCTTCATCACTGAGACATATATTGCACTTTAACAGTTACAAATGTTTTATTTTCCAACCAGGATTTCAACTAATTGGTAATATTATAATTTAGTTCTCACCTAGCTAATTAATTATTAGTTGAAAGAAATGGAAGGTTGCACTGATCTTTCATCCTTCTTGAAGAAGCCTTATGTGCACAGATGTATGCAAACGTAGATTATAATTATCACGGTAGAATATTTGGAATAGATAGAGGTAGTCGGCCAATGTCACCTTTTAGAAGTAGCGGAACTTTCTTTTGTTGTGGTGCCTACCACCCATAATGGTATGGGATATCACACTATATGGCAAACATTGTGTGTACCACTGGTGGGCACTCTATAAATAGTCCAATGCTACAACTTCCTCAGCCAATCTGTTGTGTTGAAGAGGGACAGGGCATTAGGTGCTGGAGATATTAGGGGTTTTTTATGGTGATTGCTGGGTTTAAATAGTTAGAAAACACTTTTACTCTCCTGTTAATTGGCCAAACAATGCTGTGAATAGGGACAGTGAATGGCATGTTTTCATTAAAAGTTGGAGGAAAAACTTCAAAATAAATTCAGGATGATGAATACATTTTAATTTTTGAAATTCTATCATTTGTAAAAGGATAGCATTCAAAAATGTCCTAAAGAAATAAAATTCTCCTCCATCAAGAACATGCACGGGTGAAAATTGTGGAGTGAAAGTTTGAGTTATTACAACATCCACCATAGTCACCAGATGGCCCGGGGACATTTACTTCAATTTCCAGACTAAAAAATATGGTTCGGCAGGATTCATGTTGAAGGAAGAGGTTATCACCAACAGAGATGCCTATTTAGAGGACCTCACGAAATCCTACATTTTGGATGGCTTAAAATAGTTGGAGGAATGCTAGGAAAAGTGTATGGAACTTAAAGGAGACTATACAAAAAAACAAAAATAAAATACCAAAATAATTCGTTTTTTTCCCCCCTAGGACTTATTGAAAGACCCATGTAACTTTGACTTAATTGTACTGCATTTTGAGTTAAGTTCCTTTGGAATAGTAAGGTTTTACTATAGATTGATTTATTCGTAATAAAAAGATGCAAATAAATTCTTGACAAGGAACTGCTGTTAGCATTAAAGTTGAAATAACTGCTACTTTTTATTCTGTTATTTCACCCTCTAGAGTGACCTCTCCTGATAGTGCATTGAAAAAGTGACAGAGAGGAGATTCACATTTTCAATTTGGATAACACATTATGCTGTGTAATCTCAGGGGCCGTCTTGTGTTTTTTTAACCCTTGCATTAGAGAAAATGTGTTTGGTGTTATCAAGAACAGCACCCAATAATGGAAAAGTAAAGTACTAGTATGTCATGGCACCTGTGTAATATACAATTCTTTTGGCAAGCATATATTTTGATCAATTCTTACCATCATCACCCCCTATATACCATGGCTGTAATTCTGGAATTAGCTCAACTAATCATGGTAGTTGGTTTACTCTAGGTTTGACTCATTGTACCCCAGTTTTCAGGTGAACTTGGGTATTGACACAAAATGATTAATTTAATAATCTGATGGATGTTTAGAATACTGTTATGTACTTCTTGCAAAATAAACTGTTCAAGTGTTACATGGACCTTAACTTTGAGAAAATATTTTGTGTCCTTATGTTTTTTAATAAATAACTGATTGTAGCACTTTTCCGCTAGATAAAATTTTTATATTACGCCCGGGTTTTGATGTATTATATCATCAGACCTGATGATGATGTAATACATCGAAACCCGGGCGTAAAATTAAAAAACTTTTATCAAGTGGAAAAGTAATACGATCAGTTATTCATTACGTTCAACTTCCACCACATCACGCCTGAAGCTACTCAATTTTTTCTCATGTTTTTCTTATAATTCTGAGAAATTTAATTTTGGTGACATAAATTTATTTAATATGTCTGCGTGATCTTTTAAAGATTTTATGTTGATATCAAGAGCATAACTGAATTAACGATTGTTCTTTTCTTGATTTAAGGGTTTCTGAGTCTCCAGTTGGGGAAACTGGATTGTTCTGCAAGGTGTGCAACAGTGGCAAAATAAATGTTGCAAACAAAAAAATGTTTGAAGGATTTAGCAAGATAATTAAGGATTTGCTGGTTAAAGTTGAATGTGATGACACATTGGTGAAGTTAGATATAATTCAAGCCATACCAGCACTGACCAATCATCTGGATGTTATCAGTGAACCTGATGTGGTGATGCAGATACTAGCGCTTCTAAAGGATCCTGTTTATGAAGTGAGACTTCAGATGTCAAGAAATATTAATTTCTTAGTCTTTCCTCAGTGCCTGTCACCAGTCATCACTTCAGAGAGAAGCCTTGAGCATTGGCTTAGCATAAAGCAGCGTGCCATGATAAAATGGTTTAATGATATTTACAGTACCATTTTTGACATATTGAAATTCTCTTTATTGAAGCCAAGAAGAGAATTCCAAGAAACAATGCTACTGGCTGTAAGAAATATTGGCAGGTACTATTGTCTTAAACTTTGCAGATATTAAGGTCCTAACAGAATCTTGAAAAAAATTCAGTATATTCATGCATGCTGTGTAGTGTTTTATCTAATTTAATGTTTATTCATTTTGAACCTATTAACACATGTAGATTAAAACTTAATTAAAACATTTCCTAACTTCGATCTTCCTGACACCTTTTAACTGAATGAATTGGTTTCTTTTCTTCACTTAAAATTTGAGTCTATTCTAACATTTTGTTAAAGAATGCAGCCAGGTCGTTTGTTAAAATTTTCCAGTGGCTTTCCCTGTGCCAATTTTGGTTTCCCAGGATGATCTAATGCCCGAAAAATCACATAGCTTGGGTGGAGCTGCAGGTGCCCAGACAAGCTGGCCCAGGAATCGAACCCAGGCCTTCCAGTCAGTAGTCCAACAGTCTACCCCCTGGACTACCGTGACCTGTATAAATATATATACACACACTCACATACATATACACACAACCATGCACACACCCGCACAGTTTAGAAACGTGAATCATTTTCATCTCTTCTTCTGTTGTGGAATAAACCAGCCCAGGATTTATAAAGCTCTCTATAGACTCTTTTTGCTGATGCTTCAAAATTTTGTGCAAATAAGACAGCATTATCATTAAATAAATTGGTAGTGTGCATAGCCACTGCCTCATTGGAATGATACTTCTCAATGCATGATGCAAAAGTGGCCCATGCTTTTCCATGACATTGACATGTTCAACCTTCTTTTCTGGACTTAAATCTTCTTGAAAGCTTGTGAAGTATTTGAATGGTAAACAAGCAGGGCTTTAATTTACAAATCACCACTTGCATTGGCACAATATGGCAACATGAGACGGTCTGTCATTGGGTTATAGCCACAATGCATTCACCTCGGTGGTTATATAGGTTCACTTATTTTTCCAGAAGAGACACATCTTGTCACAATCAAAAACCTGTTGCGGTAGGTAACCATCAGAATTTACAAGTTTCTTAAAGTCACCAATGAAGTTCTCTGCTGCCTTTCATTCGGAGCTTGCTGCTTCACTGTGCCTCACAATACTGTAGTTGCTGGTTCTTCTCTTAAACCTCTTGAATCAGCCATAGCTCCCTTCAAATAGTTTTTTTGCCATTAATGATCCTGGTTTCTTAATGAGGTCGGCAACAATCACTTCCACCTTCTCACAAATGATATTGTCGTTAATAATGTTGCATTGCAATTGCTTTTCATTTATTCATGTGTTAATAACCTTTCAACATCTTTGAAAATATGTTGCATTGATGTTCATGTCACTTCCTTTGAAGCATTTATCTCTTCAATTTTGTCCTTTTTCTGGAGGGTGGTGCAAATCGATGATGATGTATGTGTGTGCAAAATCAACCACAATCGCATCTTGTTCTCACTTTGCTATGATTTTACTTTTCATTTCTACTTTTATGTTCATTCTCTTCTCTCATTGCCTTATTGCATCTTCTTGCTTTGGGACTTTTTAAAAACTATGACAAAATATTATTAAACTTTGCACAGCAAAACACAAATAATATATCTGAACGCAAGTTTGGTAAGGTTTGTGATCACTTGCAACTCTAAATCCTACCAATCCATCCTTTTCTTGACGTCACTCATCAAATGGGTGACTTCAAGGAAAGTATTTTTGCATGTTCTGTGTATTTTTAGCTATGCAAGGTGCTTGATAAGCGAGTTTCCACTGTATTAGAAAAAATGATGAAGAGTATGGTCATGTGGGGCACTAACAGGATTAATTAAATGACATTTTGGACAAAAATAACCATATATTTCCATTTAAATCTTTTTAATTCAAAAACTATTTTTATAACACATTGTCATTATAAGTTGTAATTGGAAATTAATTAGCATTAAATTAGAATGCATACAGAGTTATTTTGATCCGATAATCATAACTTCTACCTAGCGAGAGCAACTTCCTTGGATCTCATTGTGTTGATGATGTATAAGTCAGGTGGAGAAATTTGCATCTACTATCCGCAGTGTCATTTCAGCCATTTAACTGTTTGTCATTTTGGTAGGCACAATAAACTTAATGTGAAATACAAGTAACTATGAGAGTAGGTAGCATATTTTAGACAATAATTGTATTTCAAGTGTTTGTTTAACCCTATCAAGCATTATCCTACCGTTTATTACTTTACATGACTTTGATAAACTACCAAATTACATTAGTGCTGTAATTTTGATATGAGCACAAGTTATTCAGTGTTACACTTGTAAGAGGTACCTTAAACGTTGTTTCTTGGTGGCTCCTTTGACCTCCCCGTTAACTAATTCCAAAGAAACTGCGGGAGATGCCGCAACAGTAACTTTTAACGGAGTCATCCGCTAATGTGCATTTTAATGCAACAATTTCAGAGCGTAAAAATCATTCGCCTTGACTGGGACTCGAACCCAGATCCCTCAATATCCGGTCGAGTGCTTTAGCCACTTAAGCTACCGAGGCGTCCTCTTAAACTCTGAAATTTTGGGGCTTTTAAAGGAACTAGATGATATGACGAAATACCGTACATACAATGTCACATGCATTCGTAGTCGTGCGCGAGGCGCCACTGTCCACGAGGTTAAAAGCCAACTTTAAACACGTATGGTGTTTTCCCTTTGACAAATTCCAAAGAAACTGCGGGAGATGCCGCAACAGTAACTTTTAACGGAGTCATCCGCTAATGTGCATTTTAATGCAACAATTTCAGAGCGTAAAAATCATTCGCCTTGACTGGGACTCGAACCCAGATCCCTCAATATCCGGTCGAGTGCTTTAGCCACTTAAGCTACCGAGGCGTCCTCTTAAACTCTGAAATTTTGGGGCTTTTAAAGGAACTAGATGATATGACGAAATACCATACATACAATGTCACATGCATTTGTAGTCGTGCGCGAGGCGCCACTGTCCACGAGGTTAAAAGCCAACTTTAAACACGTATGGTGTTTTCCCTTTGACAAATTCCAAAGAAACTGCGGGAGATGCCGCAACAGTAACTTTTAATGGAGTCATCCGCTAATGTGCATTTTAATGCAACAATTTCAGAGCGTAAAAAGGCGAATGATTTTTACGCTCTGAAATTGTTGCATTAAAATGCACATTAGCGGATGACTCCGTTAAAAGTTACTGTTGCGGCATCTCCCGCAGTTTCTTTGGAATTTGTCAAAGGGAAAACACCATACGTGTTTAAAGTTGGCTTTTAACCTCGTGGACAGTGGCGCCTCGCGCACGACTACGAATGCATGTGACATTGTATGTACGGTATTTCGTCATATCATCTAGTTCCTTTAAAAGCCCCAAAATTTCAGAGTTTAAGAGGACGCCTCGGTAGCTTAAGTGGCTAAAGCACTCGACCGGATATTGAGGGATCTGGGTTCGAGTCCCAGTCAAGGCGAATGATTTTTACGCTCTGAAATTGTTGCATTAAAATGCACATTAGCGGATGACTCCGTTAAAAGATACTGTTGCGGCATCTCCCGCAGTTTCTTTGGAATTTGTCAAAGGGAAAACACCATACGTGTTTAAAGTTGGCTTTTAACCTCGTGGACAGTGGCGCCTCGCGCACGACTACGAATGCATGTGACATTGTATGTACGGTATTTCGTCATATCATCTAGTTCCTTTAAAAGCCCCAAAATTTCAGAGTTTAAGAGGACGCCTCGGTAGCTTAAGTGGCTAAAGCACTCGACCGGATATTGAGGGATCTGGGTTCGAGTCCCAGTCAAGGCGAATGATTTTTACGCTCTGAAATTGTTGCATTAAAATGCACATTAGCGGATGACTCCGTTAAAAGTTACTGTTGCGGCATCTCCCGCAGTTTCTTTGGAATTTGTCAAAGGGAAAACACCATACGTGTTTAAAGTTGGCTTTTAACCTCGTGGACAGTGGCGCCTCGCGCACGACTACGAATGCATGTGACATTGTATGTACGGTATTTCGTCATATCATCTAGTTCCTTTAAAAGCCCCAAAATTTCAGAGTTTAAGAGGACGCCTCGGTAGCTTAAGTGGCTAAAGCACTCGACCGGATATTGAGGGATCTGGGTTCGAGTCCCAGTCAAGGCGAATGATTTTTACGCTCTGAAATTGTTGCATTCCCCGTTAACTGTTAACCTCACTTGATGTTGGCCTATAGAAGCTTAGACTCTAAACCATCTTAGTTTGTAGATTTTATTTTTGGTGGATGATGTGGTTATTTTGATGATTTTGCAGGTTTTAATTCAAAAATGAAAAATGGACAGAACTTTGTGAGACAGCTGTCTGATAAAATGTGTGCAGTATATTGAAGTGGTTTGTGTATATTCTTGGAGTCACAAAAAGAATTGGAAACATTTGATTGTCATTATTTTGAGTAATATTTATCATAACAAAATCTCAATTATAGTCTGTAGAAAATCATGGCATATGCCAAAATAATATCTTCTGCTAGATGATCTATACATTGAGCTCAACCTTTGAGTCGTATGAACTGTGGTCCAAACCAGACCTCACAAACAGTGGGCGTATTCTTTTTTGTGATGAAAATTGAAATTGACCTACTAAAATATTCTCACCAAACTCCTTTCTCATAATTTCTATGAATACAAAAATTTGTTCTCTGTTTTTACCTAGAATCTTAAGTAAGTGTACTGGAATGTTGTCGATTAGAAATGCATGTTTGAGGTCCCCTGGCACATATCGACAACTTCCTGAACGTTCTGTGTCAGTGTGCACGGGATTGGCTTTCTACTCCTGAAATGACTCAAAAACTATTAATCTGAACAGCATCAAATTTTGTGTCCAATATATTCATTAACAGATGATTAGATTTTGCCCAAAATTAATGCACTGGAAGTGACTGTTTTGGGCTTTTTTAAACATGTGACTGTGAAAATATGAGGCAACTCTAAAAAGTGTTTTAACCTAGTGGGACTCAGAGAAATCTTATTTGAAACTGATACTTATTTCTATGAACCATCACTTAATTTTTCTGAGTAAAACATGAAGGATTGAGTTGTATTACCATTATTATCATGGAAATTGAACCATTGTGTGGGTAGAAGTTTGAGGGTTTTGTTTCATATTTATCAAAAGTTATTTATTTAATTTATAAAATGCCATTCATGTTTGGATTTTAGTGATTTTTTGGGCCTTTTGAATGTGTCTCCTTTAGGCATCCCATGATTACTCACGACTCATTCTCCTTTCTATGGTGAATGTGGACTCCGTCATTTTGGCAGAGGAAAGATTACTAAAAAGCTATTTATTTAAGAATAAACTCTTAAGGATGATGACTTACATACTATTCCTTCAATTGGAGGAATTGCAGGGGCCCAAAAAAAACGTTGAATAGACCCGATTATGCAATATGTTACCACCGTAACTTATTAAATGCTGTTCTTATGGTGGAGAAAATATATGATGGCAATCTCAGACTTCTCCAGTAATCGTAGACTAAATGTATCTCTTTGTCTATGCTTGTTTAAATTTTTATATCCACACTCACTGGCCTAACAGTAGAAGAATTGTGTGTCTTCTTTCCACCTTCAATGAATTCCAAAGAAACTGCGGGAGATGCCGCAACAGTAACTTTTAACAGAGTCATCCGCTAATGTGCATTTCAATGCAACAATTTCAAAGTGTAAAAATTATTCACAAATTCATTCATTTATCAAATCCCAGTCTAGTCGAAAGATTTTTACACTGTGAAATTGTAGCATTGAAGAGACCTTCCATGAATATTTTTGGGTTCCAGTGATAACTCTCTTGTCACATGGTTAGTATAATTTTTCCATTTGATATCTTCTGATACGATTATCTTACTTTATATAACTATTCAACATTTTTGTCTCTCCATATCTTCACATTTCCTCCATTGCAATGTGAAACCTAAAGAGCTTGGCCAAAAGAGCTTGTTTCACATTGTAATGTATTTTGAACATTTTTCTCTCTAATTCCATGTTTACATCCTTTTATTTACTTCCCTCTTCGATCCTAATTATATCTCCTTTGAAAATGGTTCAAAGGCTCTTGGAGCATGTAGATTGAGAGGACTGCAATCTTCTGGTTTTCATGATGTGAAACGCATGTTGAAGCTCTAGTTTTCACGGTGTTTGACAGCAGTTTCATCAACATTACATCAGAGAGCAGCAACAATTCTAATTACATTGTCACTTTGACATGAAGACGCCAGCTGTTGGTGAAACTGTTGTCAGCAGATAGCAACAATTGTAGTGGAACCTGAAAGCATGCAGCTGTCACTCTATCTCCCTTTATCCATGGCTTCCTAAACCTCTTAGTGACCACTCCTCCTATTCCATCCTGTGGACACGCTTGCTTTCCTATTTTAAAGTTCTGCCCGCATTGCCTTTTCAGTTCCAACTTCACTTGGCTTGGCTTTGGCTTGTATACCTCATGGAATTCCTCACATTTTTTCTCGTTGATGGTTTTGCGTTCTACTTTCACACCCCTTCACTCCTCTAATCCTTTAGAATTGTAAATCGTTTTCATAACTACTAAAAATCATCTGATTCTGCCTCTGTTGTCAGGAAGGTACAAGAGTGTAACATAGTGTAATCTTACTGGCGCTGTACTCCCCCACCTGGCATTTTCCATGTGTGATTACTCGTATGATTTTGCTTGAATGTAATATTTATCTTGTTGAGTTTATTTACATCTCTATCTGCTTGTAGCAATAAATTGTTTGTTTCTTTTCTAGTATTAAATGGAACTATGCTGTACTTCCAATTCTGAAACTTCTAGTGATATTTCTAATCCATCCATCATCATTAATTGCTGAGGCAATCCCAGCATGTTTTCTTGAATTTTGCAAAAAGAACAAACAAGGTCCTGCTCAACTGTTTGAAAAGTTTAGAGTAGAAGTATGCAAGGTAAGTTATTATCTATGAATTTGTATCCACTGGTTTTATTTAATAGCTCAAGTTTTACAATTTAATTATGTGTAGAAACTATGATAAGTTACGTGTATTACTTTCAGGTCATATCTTGCGTAACAGTGGTCTCAATGTCAAAAAAGAATTTTCGGTTTTCATCTGTAATCAGAAAGGTAGCATGCCTGTTTGGATTAGGAAATGCGTATGACCTTTTGCATGGGAACATAGAGCATATATTACCTCCCCTCATTCCTTGGATATCAAAAAGTAAGAAGGTTTCCATTATATCTGAAATATCATTCTTTCTGATGATAAACAATAATCAGCTCCTGACCAAGCAGTTTAGGGTATGTATACTCTCAAATACGATTCTTTTAATGCAGTATTTTTCTTTAGTTGTGAGTGAGTTTAATTCAATCCAAATTTTTATCTTTAACTTTCCATGAAACATTTCTTGTGCATTTAGATCAAAGCATTAACTCTAATGCATGCCTCTGTTGTGTCATTTATGTTGGTTTTTAGTTTCTAAGTTGTTTCACCATTCTTACTCTACTTGTTCCTATTTTTTCAGTTTATATATCCCTATCTCTACTTAAATGAAGATTATGGGACATTCCAAGAATGCATTAAATTCATCGGAGAAGTTGGTTCCCTCAATTTACCTATGATTAGGGAGGCATATTCTGAGGTTAGTGTTGAAGATTTTATTACGTACAGATTGCAAAGTACATGTTCTACCATTGTTAAATCTAAACAGCTCAATACTAACGCCAAGTGACTGTTATGAGTGCTGTTCAATAAAAGTAATAATGATCATCATCATTTGTTGTCTGCGAGGCAGGTCCTAACAGCTCCTCGAAAGTTTCCTATTTTGTTTCTGTTCTCTTCATATCCACATAGCCTTTCCCCTTCACAATGTCCACCCAGAAAATGATAAAACTAGCCTTCATGCAGCAGCGCATCTGACACATCCTAATTTTTCAGGTCAGAATTTACGAATAATACTTGAATCAGACTTAAAAGATTAAATTATTTTGGATTTAACACTTAATACAAGCAAAATTGAATTGTTACATAAATAAATTAGTGGCTACATGTTTGAGGGTAGGCTGATAAGCAACGCACACATGCTTACAGACCACAAGCAAAAACAAATAGCAAGATCAAGCAAAAAGTACATTCAAGTATAATTCTTATGTTTCAAAATCATATATTTAATTTTCAGCATAGTCACCATTAAGGCTAACACATTTCTCCCAACGTGTAACAAGTTTTTTCATTCCATCACTGAAAAACTCTTCTCAAATCTGGGATGTGACAGCTGCCTTCACCTTGTCATCATCTGAGGTGTAATAATTACCCTTGAGTTGAGGAAAAACAATTGTAAGGTGCAAGATCGGGGGAATTAGGAGGGTGTGGAATCTGTTCAAATTTCAGGTTTCACAGTCTCTTCAGTAGTGGGCGAGGTGTCTGGACAAGCATTGTCATGTTGCAAGATTATTGGCACCCGGCTGCCTTTAACACGACAAACTTCTTCCTTGCATATTCCAATATGGTTTGCAATACGCTTTTGAGTGATTTGCCAGTCATTTTGAATCAAATCTTCAATGAGTCTGCGATGTTTATCGTCTGTGGCAGTGAGTGGACATCTGTTGCATGTTTCATTGACAGTTATGGCTTTTCCAGGCTTGCAACCACGAAATTTTCCTACCCATCGATTTACAGTAGACCTATGAATAGCATCTTTACCATAAACAGCCTTTAAACGATAGTGAATCTCAGGAGGAGTCACTTATTCAGCAGTTAAAAATTCGATTACAGCACGCTGTTTAACTTGCGTTGACATAGCACTAGAACATGTCTACACATTACCACTTCTTGAAATACACTGGATGAATGAAACGACCTCAAACCTGCACATGAATGTTGAGGGGGAATATTACTTCCACATGCCACCAGGAGTGCTTCTGAAGGTCATTTTGTTTGTGGTCTACCAGCATGTGTGCATTAGTTTTCAGCCTACCCTCGTATATCAATGTTCGTTCTTCAGCAGAATCCTATAAATTCATCATCACTGGGCCTAGATGCCTTTCAGCTGCCCTGTTTCCACGTTCTGAAGCGTAATTGTTGAATTCAAGTTTAAAGGAAATACTGCATGATAATCTCATCTCCTAAGATCCCATGAGGTTATTATCATTTAGCTTTTTATGTGAACTCTAGTTTTTGTTGTTATTTTGATATTATTGACATTGTTGTTAAAAGCAACCATTTTATTATGCTTTAATGACACCCTCATAATTATTAAGGTTGAATAGCTGTAGACTCCTAGTTTATTTGGAGAGATCCAATGTGCCTATAAATGTTATAGCAGAGGGGCAATATCCCCATGAGCTCAATGTGTATTAGGTTTTGCGGCAACATCACATGTGAGATGAAACAAGCTTGCTGTATTGTGTACATTTACAATTTATTTGCGATTATTTTAGGAAGTACTTTCAACCAATTATTAAAACTCTATTGCTTACTACTGATTCAAAGGAGTGATATTAACAAATTTAGTAATAATGGCAGCCATTTCTATGTCTGATGCTGGAAAAAATACTTAATAGGAAGCATTTTTCCGGAAAATCGGCTTGAGCTAATAGGTCGAAGTTATACCTGTGTATTCCAGCCAGCTAAGATGCAGGCTGATCTTAGTGCCCATTTTGAACTAAAAAGGGTGTGTCTTATGGGCCGGGAAATAGGGTCATTTATTGTAAATACATTTAATTTTTGTTCTATTGATAGCTTAATGTATACTGTGTATGTGATACAAGTTTCAGAGATTTGTCTGCTGTATTGCATCAGTGGCAGCTGTTAGAAGCTGACACTTGGCTAGTTCACATGTGGCAATTATGGAGGAGGTAACCCAAAACACTGTCTCAAAAATTATAATTCACCTGAAAACATCCTCAGCTGAGGCATATGCAATTTTACAGAAGGCTTATAGAGTATTCTTCCCTCTAGCAGAGCTAGAGCATGGTTTGAAGTTTTTTAAGAGGAGAGACTAATCAATTTCAAACCAAACCCTTTAAGTAGTTACGTGGCAATGTTGTCTATCCCCACACCCTTATTTGATTTCAGTTTCCTGAATGCCCTTTCTATTTCACTATTGAGCAAGCCTGAGTAAACCTAAGCTAACCTGATCCACATCGTAATCTTTGTCTTTCTTTCTAATTATCTCGAATGTGACCTACGGTTTCCTTATTCTTTTCATATTTACCATTCCTGTAGTTTGTTTGGAGTAATTCAGCACCCCTTTTTTAATAAGTTCCCAATTTAAAAAATGCGAAGGTATATGTGTGTATATTTTTTCATTTATATACAGATATTATCTATGTATATACATTCTACACGTGTGTTTATGTGAAAACTTAAATTAAACACAAATTCATGTATTATATATACATGTTTGTCTCCTTTTCTTATATGTCCAACTTAGGTGGACATATAAGAAAAGGAGACGAGCATTGTTTGTATTTTCATTGCCTAATTTTTGGGAAAAACAATTGAAAGTTAGCTGTGTTCTCAGACTACTGTATAAAGGTACCCTTCTCTATGATATTTCAATTGATATGATTTGGTTTACTACATTATACCATAATTACCTTCTTTCCAACAGTCAGTGCAAAATCTGCTAATTTTGGACCTCCATTTTAAACCAAAAAAGGTTATGTGTGGTCTTGTGGAATTTATGAAAGACAAAAGTTCATTGCATTGTGGGATCAACACAGAATCTGTGGTAAGTTTGTTTTTATTATTGTATAGATGGCTTTAAGATTAAAAATCACTGCTAGCTAATAGAGCTGAAAACCCTGTTGCTTAAAAAGGGAAAAATAGAACCTAATTATCTGTCTACCAGAAATGATAGCTAAGAGTTTGGATTGTCACAGTATCCACCAATCTATATCATCATATCAATTAATGTCTATGGACAACCAACTAGGCTGAAAATTTCCAACAAAAATACTGAGGTACTCAAATACAACATCCATTTAATGAGCAGATAAAAGTTTATCTTATTTATGTAATTAGAAATATTGAATTATTTTCAGTCAGGTAAATAATGGCCTGTCTTTAAAATATATTGCTGAAACAACCAAATGTCTAAAGGCTATCCGACCTGCGTTCATATCTCCGCATTGGTGCTAATCTTCGTCATCCGGGCCATGGCATCCTTCGAATCAATCCCCATTTGATTGAACCACATGCTCCCAGCGGTGCTTCCACATCTTAAAGCTGTCCTTGAATGCAGATTTTGGAATGGCCTTCAGCTCATGCATCACATTACTCTGAATCGTCTGGAACCGCTTTCCTTAGAGTGTCATTTCAAGTTTGGGAACATCCAAAAGTCACAGGGAGCTATGTCGGGACTATACGGAGGCTGGTTACGCTGTACAATCTTGTGTTTTGCCAAAAATTGCTGCACAACGTTTGATGGATACGCTGGTACGTTATCGTGGTGAAAAAGCCAGTCACCGCTTGACCAGAGACGTGGTCATTTTCTTCTCATGACATCACGCAATCTATTCAGAACTTGAACGTAATATTCTTTGTTGATCGTCTGACCTCTTGGAGCAAATTCGTAGTGCACAACACCCTCACAATTAAACAAATAGTTTAAAAAAACGCGGGTTGGGTTCTTTTCGGACGCGCCTCGTATATTCACCATTTCATTCTCTTTTCTAATAGTATGATTTCAAAAGACGTGATTCTTTCACAGGTCAATGGTCACAGGCTAATGGTTGCTTGTTGTCTTCAAAGAACATAATTATTGTCCGATGTAGGGGTTTTCTGTATAGACAAAAGACAAACCTGTGCTTTTTCTACTTGAGAAGTGCAGCTATGGATGTATGATTTTGGTTAAAGAGTATGTTATTAGGTACTGTGAAATTCATATCTAGGGCCTGTTGGGACACTATTAATTTTTATGAAATACTGGTAAAATGTTTTCCCATGTTTTAGTTTGGAAGTATATAAAATCTAGTTAAGAGAGGAAACTTTCTCAAATCACCAAAACTACCTAACTTATAATGATTTGACTGCAGTCACAATTGCTAAATATTCTATAGACTTTTTCCTACGTAATCTTTTTTTTTAGATATTTTGTGCTTGGAGAAATGAGTTATTTTCAAATATTAAGTTTTATGTATTTTTCATTTCTAGGCCGACTTCCTTCAGCCAAGAATTTTGGGCATACTACTTTTCGTAGATTCCCTCCTTCGATCATCATCCTCATGTCAGAGCATAAAGCAGAAAGCTTTGACTTGCCTGCCTGAGTTGATCAAGCTAATGGGGCCACGCCGATTGACTTCCATTAAACTTAAATTGTTGACTACACTGAAAACCTGTTTAAGGATTACTGATGGACATTTTCCATATCTTACTTGCATTGCTTGGGAGGCCTTTGTTCATAAGTGAGACTCATCCATTAAATGCTGTTTTAATGTATAATTTACTCTCTGTAATTCATAAATATTTTTACAGTGTGGAGCTGATTTCACTGGGAAATATGCTGTCACAAATTTTCATTTCATTGCTACCACTCATGCATAAATTTCCCGAAAAGATAGTTGCCATTTTCAGATACATGGTTGTTCAAAATGAGGACATTTTGGGTCCGTATCTTCATGACCTATATTTTGTACCTAACCACAAAGAAATGAGTGATGTTTATAATATAATTCAAAATCATATTGATAGTTTCTGGTGAGTTTCATTTCCTTGTAATTACTATTGATTTTGGTGATTATATCATATGAACTGTTCTGTAATAAAGCTGCAATTTTAGGCCCAAGGATTTCAGAGGAAGTTTGGCACTGCTACTCAAGTATATCACTCATGATCATGTCGATGTGAAAGTAAGTGGGTTGAAGAAATTGAGACAATATGTGAAAGAGCATCAGAGTGAATTGAAAGATTTTGTTTTGAATTTTGGAAATGAAGATACTATTATAACAGACGTAAGTAACAGTTTCCCTTTGATTTCTCACCATATTTTTACCCAGGTAACATATTATGAGGTTATCTGCTATGATGTAGATGTGATTGATTTCCTTTGACCTAACACATAGCACAGAATTCAACATCATGCACCAAAGAGTTGCTAACTGGAACCGCCAAGTGAGCATTTTATTCAGGAAAAACTCTGCTTTTCCAGAAATTTTAATAGTCTACTTATAGTATGAGGAGAAAGGAGGAAGTTTGAAGAGAAGTCAAATAGCCGAGAAATGGGAAGAAAGAGTAAAGTGGAATGAAATGAAACAGGGAAGAGTAGAAGTGGTGGTTAAAGTCCTGGGTAGGAAGAAACTTGAAGCTCGGCAACCTTGGATGACAGAAGAAATTTTAAACCTAATTGAGAAGAGAAATAATCAAAGAGCAAAGAAGTATATGGGAGAATAGAGGAGAGTAAAGAATAAGATAAGCGACAAATTAAGAGAAAAAAAGGAGAGGTGGACCAAACTATGGGTGAAGGAAATAGAAGAACATATTCAAGCAGAAAAACAAGATGTAACCTATCGGAAAATCAAAGCTCTACGTTATCAACCGAGAATAAGGTCCACAGTGATTAATAATAAAGAGGGATGGTTGTTAGTGGATAAGAAGAAGTGTGTGAAGGATGGAAAGAATACATGAAGGAGGTATAGCATGGTGAAGAAATAGCTTTGAGAGAAAATAATATTGAAAGTAGAGAAAAACAGGACCAAAAAGTGGGCCCCCAATCACATAGAAGGAATTTTAGCTTGCCCTACAAAACCTAAGTGCTGGAAAAACGAGTGTGGATAACTTACCAGCTGAGATATTAAAAATCTTGGAAATCAACTGAAAGAAAGACTTTAAAATAGTTTATGAATGTTATGAAAATGGGGAGATACCCGAAGACTTTGTTAAAATCAAAACTACTATGTTACCAAAAGCAGGGAAAGCAATTGAATGCATGAACTACAGAACAATTGCTATTTTGTCAAATGCTTCCAAGGTTCTTTTATGTACAATAGGGAACAGAATCAAAAAGAAGTGGAGTAAAATGTTGGAGAAGATCAATTTGGCTTTGGGAAGGAACGAGTTACGCTATACTGGCACTGTGCTTGATCCTAGAGAGAAGGCTAGAAATGAACGGGAAAGTTGTCCTTACCTTCATTGATTTGAAAAAAAGCCTTCAGCACTGTAGATTGGAAACTTATGTTTGAAACCATGGGGAGAAGAGGAATAGACTACAAAGCTAGGAAGCTTATATTTCAACTCTACCAGAACCAAAGCACTTTAATAAAAGTGAAGGGATGTGAGAAAGAAGCAAAGATTAGAAAAGGAGTATGACAAGGATGTTTACTTTCGCCATATCTATTTGACAAATATCTCTAAGAGGCTATAGAGACAATGAAGGGGAAAACAAATGATATAAAGATAAATGGAAGAAAGGTGTACTTTGGTATTAGATTTCCCGAAAGGTATTAGATTTGCAAATTTTATTGTGATCCTGGCAGAATCAGCCAAAAGTATGAATAGAATGCTCCAAACTCTGTCCTAAGCTTTAAAAAAATGGATACTGAAAATAAATATGAAGAAAACCCAAGCTATGATAGTTTCTAGAAACAGGACAGAACCCCATGTAAATTTAATGATTGGGGAATCAATGATAAGCCAAGTAGAAGAGTTCTGCTACATTGGGAGTATAATTACAAGAGACAACAGATGCACCTCTGCAGTGAAAAGGATAGCCATGGCAAAGGAGACACATGAAAATAAAGAGAATCTTTTAGGAAACAAACGCATGAAATTAGAAATCAGAAAATCCTTTGTAAAAACGTTTATTTGGAGTACATTTTTATATGGATGCAAACCTTGGACATCGGGAAAAAGGGAAAAGGCTCTGTTGGACACAATGGAAATATGGATTTGGAGAAGAATAACAAGAACAAGATGGACGGACAAGAAAAGCAACAAAAAAGTATTGAGAGAAATTTAAGAGGAAAGGAATCTAATAAAAGAGATGGAGGAAAGGAAAATTAACTTTGGTGGAAATGTTCTCAGAAATAACTTCCTGGAAAATGTAATGGGATAAAACAGCAATAATAAAAAAAGGAAGAGGAAGGCCCAGAAAGAAAGTTATAGATGATATAAAAAGTATTATGAGGGTAACAACGTACAATGAGCTGAAAAGAATGGCAATAGAGAGAGACCAATGGATGCAACGACAAGGCTCTGCCTTTAGAAGATTATTATTCAAGAATTAAGTTGCAATTAGGCAATTTTCCTTGTGGAAACAGTCAAGCTTGGTCAATGATCACACAATGAACTTCACAAACGTGGTTACCCAAAAAAGCTCCTACCAAATAAAATCCGCCGCTCCACCCAACCCTACACACCATAGAAAAACAACTTCATATTTTACGCCTGACTCAACCTTTGCACTACATACCAAGGAGCATTTCCAAGGATCCCGCTGACTGAAAACCTTTCTTAAATATTTTTATTATTATTTAAGAGTTACGTTGCAATTAGGCGATTTTCCTGGTGGCAACGGTCAAGCTTGGTCAATGATCACTCTTACAACGAAAAATACATACATACTCGCATTATAAAAACAGATGAGAGGCAAAATATTGTTACATATAATGACACTTCCACATCACATACAAAATGCTGTCCACATCACGTACAAACAATATTTTATTAACTACAATGAATTCCAAAGAAACTGCGGGAGATGCCGCAACAGTAACTTTTAACGGAGTCATCCGCTAATGTGCTTTTCAATGCAACAATTTCAGAGCGTAAAAATCATTCGCCTTTCGTCCCAGTCAAGGCGAATGATTTTTACGCTCTGAAATTGTTGCATTGAACTACAATGAAGTTTATCACCCAGTGGCTGCTTTACATTTATACCTAAAACTTCTAAAATTGGATGTAAAGGGCTCAAACAAACCTCCAGGTTGCTGGTTCCAATCAATAATAGTTCTATTTAAAAAAGAGTATTTTTTCTTATTTGTTTTTGCGTTCTTATTTTTATTTTGAAACTATGGTCATTTTTTTCCCTTAAAGTTAGGCTTTTCTATCCCTTGCCATAAATCTTCCCATGCTTCATCCTTTTTAAGAATTCTATACATCGCGCCTAACCTTCTCCTTTTCCTTCTGTTTTTCAAACTCTCCCATTTCAGTACATCTAACATTTCTGTGACTCTATCTGTTCTTTTGTGCCTTCTGAGTACATATCTTGCTGCCTTTCCATGAACATTTTCTATCTTTTGATATGTCCTACCTCATATGGATCTCATACTATGGACGAGTATTCTAGGATAGGGATAACCAGTACCTTATATGCTTTTTATTTTGTGGCTACACTACTTCCTTTAAAATTTCTCATTACCCAATGCAATACTTTAAATGCCTTTCGTGTCAAATTATCTACTTATACTCCCCACCCAAGATCCCTAGTTAAGTAAATGTCTAAATATTTGCATTGACTGGTACATCTGATTCTTTCTCCAAAGAGGGTGTAAATTTTCTTTTCTGCATTCTTTTTATTTGAAAAATGTATATGCTTACTCTTACTTATATTAATGCTCATATAATTATTTGTAACCCAGTCACCAAGGCGATTGATGTCATTTTGTAGTATTATGCGGTCATTTACATGCTCTATCCGTCTGTATATATTGCAGTCATCAGCAAAGAGTCTTATTTGGGAATGTAAATTGTTTGGTAGATTGTTTACGTAAATTAGGAAGATTAATGGCCCTAGAACACTGCCTTGTGGAACTCCTGCTAAAACGCTCGCCTCATTTGAAAATGTATCCCCCAATTTTACTTTTAGAGTTCTGCTTCTAAGAAAATTTTTTATCCATTGTTTTACCCTCAAGTCCAATGGTAACGAATCCTACTTTATCAATAATTTATCGTGAGGCATTCGGTCGAAAGCTGCCGAAAAATCAATGATTACTGCATCAACATCCTTTCCTTCATCTATTGCATCGCCGATATATTGGCTGAATCCCAAAAGCTGCTATTCACATGAGTATCCCACTCTAAACCCATGTTGGTGTTTGAATAGCCATCTATCTCTTGTCCACCATTCCCGAATGTAGTCAGCGATTCTTTTTTCCATTATTTTGCAAACAACTGAGGTTATGCTTACTGTTCTATAATTGTTGGCTATTGTTTTATCCTCTTTCTTGAAAATAGGTGTCATATTTGCTTTTTTCCAATCATTGGGCCAGGCATCATTATTTAAAGTTAATTTGAACTTTGACTCAGGTACAAAGCTTTTGCGGTATCACCCAGTTTTAGAATGTCAATTGATATATTATCTGGTCCTACTGACTTATTTTTCCTTATTGTCCTTATTTTTTTCCACAAAATATCCACCACGATAATACTGTTTGTCCAGGGCAGTGAGCTCTTTGGTGCTATAAAGTTCTCTTTCGTTTCTGAGCTATTTAGGCAAGCCTTATTTTCCTTTTCGTTTTCTATTTCCAGAAAAAAAACCATAAAGCAGGAGTTGAACATATTTGCTATTTCTATAGTGTCTGTTACAATGCCATTTTCCTTAGTTTTTAATATATTCACGCGTTCCTAGTTATCTTTCCTCGTTCTCATGTATCTATAAAATTTCTTTGCATTGTCTTTTGAAATTGCATTTATAAGAAATTTTTCCTTTGCCTTCTTCTTTTCCCTATTTAGATTCCGGACCAAGGTCCTGTAATGGTGTGACATTTCTTTACTTTCATTCTTTAATCTGTGTGCCTTTCTTACCACTCTCTTGAGTTTTTTTATGGTTTTGTTGTAGTACTCTGGATCTGTGTTCTGTTTCACAATTTTGATGGGAGCATACTTTGTTTTTTAAATATTCAGTTGTTCCCGGGTCAACCTTGTATACTTCATTTGCCCTACAAGAATTATTTCTTTGAACGTTTCCCATATTTTCTCCATAGTCGCTTCACTACCTGCCCATCCAGGAAACTTGTCCCTTATAAATTCCTGAAACCCTTCCCTATCTGCCCGGGTATATTGCCATATTTTCTTTTCATCCCCCATACCTCCTTTTGTTGATCTATACCAGTCCATTTGAACACACACTGCTGCGTGATCACTTATTCCCAGAAAGACATCCATACTAATGATAGAGTTTGGAGGTCTAACTAGAAAAATGTCGAGGATATTTTCTCCCCTAGTGGGCTTTTTTACTACCTGAGTAAACCCTTCGCCGTTAATGAGACGATATATCAGGTCTTATGTCTACCCGCCTCCCACTGTTTTGCCCCCCCACCCTATTTCTGGAAGGTTTAAATCCCCAGCTATGATGATATAATCTTGGGGGTTTTCAGAACAATAGTCAGCAAGGATCTCCTACGAGTGCATACCTTTGCTTGGACTTTTATACAGAGCAATTATTTTTAACCATTTGCTACTTTCTGCTTCACGTATCCTGACACACATCATCTCACAGTTACTTTGTTGCCAATCTAAAAAGCTCATTATGTTGCTACAAACACAAATAAATACTCCTTGGCCCCTCCCACCTCAATCCCTTTGATAGACGTTGTAATTTGACAGAAAAATTTCGGCCAATTTAATGCTATCGTTAAGCCAAGATTCTGTGCCAATTATGATGTTGGGATTACACGCATCACATTACAGTCTCAAATTCCCTAGATTTGTTGAGGATGATAAAGATGATTATGTAAAATAACTGCAGTGGAGAATAATTGAGGCTTGTACTTATTTAATAGAAAATGAGACGGTAATTGTATTTGATTAAAAGTTATTCACAACTTTTTCAATGGGGTGATCGGTTGTTCTCCCCCACTGCAAAATTGTCTTTTGGTGCGAGTAACCTGTGGCATACAGATATAGTTTTTAATTAATTGAAAATGATGAAAGTAATTGATACTATGGTTAATGTAGCCATTTATCTTTGCTGATCAATTCTTGCTCTATAGCTAATCAAACCTCAGTTTTACTGATACTGAAAAAAATCCCTGATAAAAGACTTCTGAATATTTTGGTCAAGGATTTAAAATGGTGGGCCATGAATTGGAATACTGCCCTGTGGAAAGTGTTTGCTGTAATAAATGGTTTATAGTTTCAAATGAAGTTTTATTTTTCAGTTGATAGAAAGTCTCATCATGGGATGCCGGGATACAGATTCTCGTGTGCGAATTGCGTGTGGGGAGTGCTTTGGGGAGATTGGAGCCATAGATGCGGCTCGTTTACCCCGTAGCGTTCATCAGAAAGGTAATCATCAAATTGGTATTCATTTTACATTAAAAGTGTTAGCATTATAATGTTGAGCTTTTTTTCACATTTTTTTTCCTTCAGAGGAAAAGGTTTTCATTCTTGATATTCGTGATGAAGAATTTGCTGTTTCTGCCTTGAGTCAATTCACAAAAGCCTTTATGTCAGCAAGGGATACTGTTGATATGGACCGTTTTGCCCTAGCCATTCAGGTTGGTACTGATTTTTGTTAATTATTATAAAAATCTGGGTAACTACATTATTAACCTGTTGAATTGGTGTTGAGATAGAGAACATTATTCAACAATGTGATTGTGTGCTTTGCAAGTAATTGTCCTTGTCAAATGATCCTTTGAGGTTGTTTTGAAGATACTATGGGTGAACAAAATATG